>NW_027555736.1:51028986-51305004 GCF_003287225.1 Phascolarctos cinereus | reverse complement strand
TTCTACAGATGAGGAAACTTGGTAGGTAAAACTGCCTCATGAGACTAGTATCCAAAAAGAGGAGAATGATGTGTGTGTGTGTGTGTGTGTGTGTGTGTGTGTGTGTTGCATCTGATCAACATGGAAATGTGCTTTCCTTGTCTCTGTTTATAGAGAACAGAATAGATACAGAAATTCTGTATTCCTTCCTTCCTTCCTTCCTTCCTTCCTTCCTTCCTCCTTCCTCCCTCCCTCCTCCCTCCTCCCTCCCTCCCTTCCTTCCTTCCTTCCTTCCTTCCTTCCTTCCTTCCTTCCTTCCTTCCTTCCTTCCTTCCTTCCTTCTTTCCTTCCTTCCTTTGCATCAAGCAAGTGAATGCTTAATAATTGAAAAATAAAATAATCAAAAATATTTTTTAAAAAGAACAATGTGTCGTGGCATTCGTACGTGACTAGGTCTTGGCAGGATAAGGGGCTGGTGGTTAGACTCCCTACTTCCCATGGGATTAGAGTTACCCAAATAAAAACTAAACAACCACAACAGAATACATTGGTAAGAGGCAATTAACGTCTATGATGAAATTCTAGCCTAGTTTTTCAGGTCCCAGCTGTCCAGAACTCCTAACTGGGGCTCTGTTTCTAAATTGTCCACTAGACATGTGGGTAACTTCTCCTTGCTGAGAACTCGGATCTCCACTGAGTCTGTCCCCACTCTGGCCCCTGCCCTGGAGGAGCTTACAGTCTAAGAAGGGGTGGGGGTGGAGACAATAAGTATTCATTTAGGGACTACTACTACAGGATTAAGTGCTGAAAATACAAGCAAAAAGCAAAAATTCCCCTGCCCACAATATCTAATGGAAGAGGGCTGTAAGTAACTAGGTATATACAAATTATGTACAGACTGGATGGAGGGCAGGAAAAGGCTTCCTAGCTCAACAGAAGTTTCCAGCTGTAAATAGGGAATGAGAGAAGGAGGAATCGAATCTCTGACCCTTTGCGTAGGACATAAAATAGAGATAGTTCTGGGGGAAGATCTTGAGTGCCTGTCTCTAATGATGGATCAAGGGCTAAGTCTGTCTCCAAGCTGGTACCATTCAGCCTGGATGTTGGATCACTGGTTAAGAGTCACTTTGTAAATCTATTGTTTCAAAAATCCCAATGCAATTTTATAAGGGAAACAGTGTTATACCGGTTTCCAGGCAACCTATGAATGCATGTTTCACCCACAGTGTCTCTCAGGCTTTCTGCCTAAGCTTCCTGCGTAACAATGTTTCTATCTAGGAAGGCCAGAAATGCAACTCTCCTTACCCACCTTCCAATTTTCCTGGCAGTGTAAATCATTTCACTCACTGATGGGCCCCATCTTTTCACCCAAGAATAATTCAATTCACAAACATGGGAGGACCCTATGCTACTACCTGACAGGGCTGTCGTTCTTAGAGAACGCACTTTGTCAACACAGAAATGCAGATGATTTTATTTAGGGGTATCTGGACCTATGATTACAACAATGAAGGGAACTCCCAGTATGTAAACTCTCTCCTTAACACATCTGTGGTTTATAGATTTAGAGAATTATTCAGAGGCCTGAGAGGTTCAAGTGACTTTCCCAAAGTCACAGAGCTAGTATATGTCAGAGATAGAAGATGAACCTAGGTCTTCCGGACTCTGAAGTTGGCATTCTGCAGTGGAAACAGTGCTGGATTTGGAGTCAGAAAACTCTTTTATCTATCAGACTCTGACTCTGCCTCTCATTCTGACATGATCTTAGGCTCTCAGCTTGAATTTCCTCATCCTCCTTGTTTTAAAAACAAGGGAGTGGAACGCAACAATGCTAAGGCCCTTTCTAGCTCTATAGCCATGACTGTGACATCCCCTAACAAGTAGGAAAGCCCCGTTCCCCTAATCTAAGCTCTCATCTGCTGGGCTCAAAAGGGAATGGGGTGGGGGGGAGACAGGGACAAGGTGAAGGCATGGGTCATATGAAGACCAGTCTTTATAAACCCCTGGGAACACTTCTATATCCAGATAAAGTCTATGGTATGGATTTTCCTTAAGAGCCCCAGAGACCAACTTTCTTGCTTTATTTTCCACCTATTACAAAAGGTTTTCGCTACTTCTAGTGCAGAACAAGACATAGCCTTCCTGTCTCTGGTTTCTGCAGACAGCACACACACACACACACACACACACACAGAGCCCTTTTGAGGTTTTCTTAGTGTTTCTACTGCTGTAACAACAGGAAACAGAAGGTAAAAAGTAAAAGGGCTCCTTCCCATGGCTTTTCTTTTTTTCCCCCCTGACATTCTAGGGGAAAGACAAATGACACCAAAGGTAATGATATCTAACTCAGAGTGCACAAAAGACTCAAGTAAGACACATTGACATGTCAGAAGAAAACTCAGCACCCGCAAGCAGGTCTTCTTTCTTAGAAAAGGACAGTGCCTCTGGCAAGTAGAGGAAATAAGATGAGGACTGGGAAACTAGCATTTTAGGAATCATCATAGGACCTTCTTCTGCTCTCCTGATCTCTATTCACAGTAGAGGGTAGCTGCTACCCTCAGAGTTCTAGGGCTACTCATTTCTAAAACTATAGCTTATGAGCCCCCACTAGTATGTTTCCCACTAACAGTCAGCAGATACAATTAGCTCTTACCAAAGGTATTTATTAAGATGGCATAGTAATATTAATAGCTACAAAACATTTACCCCCATAAATACTCTCCCACAAACATATAGAGAAAAGATAATAATAATAAGGAAGACACTTAGGGAACACATATGGCCAACACAAGTAACAACTCTGGTACTGCAGGGCTTCCCGGTCCTTTCTCTCCAAGTAGAATCTCTACAAAGCTCCTCCATTGGTGAAGGATCTCTTCTAGATGGGTTACTAAGCTCTCAGCATCTTCACTCTCCATAGCTTGAATCACAGTTGCCAGAGTAAGCTCTTTCTAGAATCCATAGCTAACTCTCATTTCTTCTGGCTGGGATCATGCTCCTTGAAGTTGCTTCTGGCCCTGAATGACTACCCTTCTGTACCTGTGTCTTCCTATTCCTTGCTGGTTACAATGTCTCTTACGGGTCATAGCTCTGCCTTGAATTGACATAGGCAATGTAGGAAGGAGGAAAAGAGATTTTGTGGGGAGAAGGAAAGAGAGAGAAATCTCTCCCACCCCCACCCTCACCCCCGGCTCCCTCCTCAAAGAGCCATTCCCTCTCAGGGGCCAGGTTCATCCTCCATTTCTTATTCTCAGTTTGAACTACTTAAACTGACAATTAACTTTTTTTCTTTCTTAATTACTTATAAACAAAAACTTTTTAGCATTCTTTTTTAAAATATTGAGTTCCAAATTCTTTCCCTCCTTCCCACCTCCTTCAGAAGGCAAGCAATTTGATATAGATTATACATGTGCAGTCATGCAAACCATTTCCATATTAACCATGTTTCAAAAGAAAACACAGACAAAAAAAAAACCAACCCAAGAATAATCAAGAAAGTAAAAAAGTATGCTTCAATCTGCATTCATAGTCATCAGTTCTTTCTCTAGAGGTGGACAGCTTTTGCCATCACAAGTCCCTCAGAACCGACAACTGACTCTTAAGGACTCCCTGGGGGCATGTACATCTTCCACCAGTTACATCTTAGTTCAGTCAAGAGATTCATGCTTCCTAAAGTGTTAACACTTATTACTTATTTTTATTTATTTATTATAATGATGATTTTATTGACCCTGTCTTAAAACATGATCATAGATCATAGATCCAGAATTATAAGGGCTTTCAGAGGTCTAGGTATCTAGTTCAACACATCCATTTTATAGTTAAAGGAAACAGGCCCAAAGAGGGGAAATACCCAAGGTAATATAGATAGTAAGTACAGAGGCAGGATTTGAACCCAAAAGATTGAGGGGAAGAAGCAGACCCAAGACTTCAAACTTGCCTCAACTTTACCATCACCAGACTCACCCTTGACAAGTGTGGAATCACTGGAAAAGTGGGGGAGGGGGAGCATTTAAGTAAGGAGTGAGTCCAAGTTAAAAAGCTTCCTTTTTGTTTTTGTATTCCCAGCACCTAGCATGGGGCCTAGGTGCTTGATCAATACTGGTTAATTGACTGCAGATAATAGCTATCTGCTGTAGCATTTCCTTGGGATCTGATAGTAGCCAGAGGCAGCTGACCAAGTTACAGTCAGCTTCCTATCATGATTCCTATGACTGATTTTCTGACAGAAACAAAGCTATAAATGGGGAGGATTTTCGGGACAGCCCACAGGATCTCATTTTATTAAATCATTGAATCCTAGAATTGGAAGTTGGGAGAGACCTCGGAGGTCACCTCATCTAGCCCAACGCCCACCCAAAGCAAGAATCCTGTTTATAACATACCCAAAGGAGGTCAGCCAGGCTGTACTTGAACACATTCAGTGATAGGGAGCTTGTTACCCCCCTTAGACAAGGCAGTTCCATTTTTGGATAACTTTAATTGCTAGGAAATATAACCTTGTGCTGAATCAAAATTTGCCCCATTGGTTGGTCCTTGTTCTGCTCTTCTGGGCTAAGCAGAATAAATCTGATCCTTCATCCATAGTGTAAACCTTTCTAATTTAATTCAATTCAATCAGACTATTTTAAATATAACTTAAATTCTAAAAAAATTAACAAGCATTTGTTTTATTATCCTTCCAACCTCCCTGTACCTCAACTGAATATAAAGAAAGAAAAAGAAAACTCATATAACAAATGGTCATGGTTAAGCAAAGTAAACTCCTGAATTGGCTGTGCCCCCAAATGTAGGTCTCATTCTGCATTTTGATGGGCAAACATTTATTAAGCACCTACTGTGTGCAGAACCCTTTGCTAGGTGCTGGGAAAGAACCGATGTTTAGATAAGTATTCATGGCCTAGTAATATTTGAGGTCTAGAAATATTTGTATATACCTATTTATATCCCAGCGGGCTTCCAGCAAGAAGTTGGGTGAGTGATTGTGAAGTCCAGTTCTCCTCTACCACCACAGAAAAACAGCATATGTGCCAAATAAAATCTCTTAAAAGAACAGCAGCAAAGAAAAGAGGGAAAAGGAAAGGAACCTTCATAGGAAAAACCACTCAGGAAACGAGCAGAAAAATTGAAGAAATGCATGAGCAAAAAAAGAATAACATAAAAATGGCTTGGGATTTTTTTAAGGGGACAGAGATATCCTGTGTGCCCCCTCCCTCCAGGCTTCTCCCTTCCAAGCTGAATTTCCCCATTTCCTTCATATGGCATTGTTTCAAGTCTTCCTCACTAGCCTGGTGAGGTATTCTCTTCCTGATTCTCTCCAGCTTGTCTATGTCACTTCTAAAAAAGTGGCCCAGAAATGGATATAATCTTCCAAATGTGCCAAGTAGTGGGACCATCACTGTTACATCACATGGATGACTGATTAAGCTTGCAGGCCTCTCAAGGCCCCAGGTCCTTTTCCTGTAAAGCCATGACTGCCCCACCCTATAACTGTACAGTAGTTTTTTGTTTTTGTTTTTGTTTTTGTTTTTAAACCCAAATGCAGGACTTTACATCTAATCCGATTCAATTTCATTATGTTTGCTTCAGTTCACCTTTCTATATACTGAAAGAATTTAATGCTCAATGCAAGGTGGTGGGGGAAGGGAATAAGCTTTATTAAGCACCTACTATGTGCCAGGTGCTAAGCTCAGCACTTTGCAAATATCATCTCATTTGATCCTCACAAAACCCTGCCAGATAGGTGCTATTATTATCCCGTTTCTAGTAAGGAAAGTAAGGCAGACAGAGGTCTAGTGACTTGCCCAGTGTCTCATGTCATCTGGGTCTGGATTTGAACTCAGGTCTTCCTGACTCCAGGCCCATCCCTCTATCCACTGGGCCACAATACAGGATGGGAGCCATATTTAATCCAGCCCATGAAACAGCCTGTAACTCAGGCTTGTAACTCAGGCATTCTCAGTTCCACTAACATGAGGATGACCTGGAGGGGACTTGGAAGCCCATCCAGATTGCTAACCTGGAAGCTTCTGCATCTTCTGCCACTCAGATAGGGGTAGACTCCTTTGATTGGCTGCCTCATTCTTTTAAACCGGTGAGATTGACCAGGTCACTCTTTCCACCATTCTTGCTGGCTTCTTCTTCCTGCTGCATCCAAAGGAGGAAGATCTCACTTCACCCAGAGTTTGGGAGCCATAGACTGAACCAATGAGAGGGGAAGGAGTTCCTTCCACTGCTGCCTCTTTCAGCCGGCTCTGAGAAATGGGCCTGGAGATATTTGTTTCTGTCTTTCTCAGTTTTGGATGCCAGCAGTGATCCCCACCAGAATGGGAGTTGGTACCAAGGCATTGACCTTGGAACCAGGATTCTCAAAGGGAAAGACAGCTAGTCAGTCCATTAAGGAAGCCCTGAGAAGCCAGGGTGCCTAGGACTAGAGCCAGAGGGGGATTTCACTCTTGGAGCTAGGACTGTGCTCTAGGAAGTGCACAAAGCTATGAACCTAATTCCCTTCCCCTTCCCAGTGCAAGGGGAGAGAGATTACATCTCTCACTAGTTGGGGGAGTAAATTTAAATATTTGTGATTATACCTTTGGAGATAAAGATTTCTGTGTCAAAGCTAATCTGACTGTTAGTGGCTAAATGGAACTGGGGTGCAGGGGACCATCCCCCTACAGTTAAGGGAACAATATCAGTGGAGATTGGAGCCATTTGCAGAGGGCCTAGACAGCTCAAAAAATCCGTTTAAGGATACTGAAGAACCTTAAGGGAGGGGTGAAATCTCACTGTACCTGGTCTTCAGGCAGTGGGGTCAGGGCGGTCTGTGTTACAGACCCATCAGAGAGTTGCCTGAGGCTCATGTCCAAAGCAGCATTTGAATCCAAGTCTTCCTGGCTCCAAGTGCCATGCTCTGACCCACTAAGGCACTCAAATGTATCGATGACCTTATCCATGGAGGTTCCCTCCAATAGAGCCAATCTCTACTGATCCATACCAGCCCATCCTATATGACTCCTGTCTGTGTCCTCCCATCAGTTCACTGCTGGGGGGTCCATCCAATGTGCAAGGGGACCTCCTTGCTTTCTCCACATATCTTAAGGCTATCAACACATCATTTAAGCTGTCCAGCACTTACCCCCCTGCTCTCCTCACTAGGTCAACCCACCTTCCTTTCTGGTCCTGCATTCCCCTAATGATAACTTTCACTCCAGTTCTTCAAAGGTTCCTATTTTTCAGATGTTGCAGCCGATTTCCACCAGCTGCAGGCCTATTCATCCATTTCCTCTGCATGAAAAGTCATCTTAAACTCTTTGGAGGCTGCCAGTTTCATAATGTAGCCGTGGAACACCGGGATTAAAAGGATGAACCTTTGTTCCTGGGAAAAGTTTGGGGTCATAAAAGCAGCTTTGCAGTTTCCCCAAGATAACTACTGCCTTTCTGACATGTAACTTGGCTTAATGGAGAAAGCCCTGGACTTGGGAATTGGGGAGATTTAGGTTCAAATCTCCCCTCCGACACGTACTGGCTGTGGTCTGACCATGACCAAGTTGTTTAAACTCTCTGTGTCTTAGACAACAACAAGGCACAGATAGGCATTCCACGCTGGGAATTTCTCATCATTGGTGAAATCATCTGGTATGTAACCATGTAATGTATTTGGACTAATAGTCATAATATCAACCCGAGTTCTGGAACCTGGGGGGAAGATGAGGAGGAGAAGTTAGCATAACTGTGGCTTACTTCAGGCTCCCCTCTACCACCTCCTTTTTCCTTCCAAGATACTCAGTTGCTTCCTACTGCCCCAAGCCTTCCAGAGAAATAACCACACACAGAGAGGACCCCATCCTGGCCTGTCCTACCTCCCCTCTCAAAATGCTCCCTGCTCTCTCCTGTCTCTCTTGATGCAGCTACATCAGCTGTGTATTAATGTGATGGAACTGATTTCATCAATTGGATTGAACTATTTCATACTAATGTGTGAATGACCAGTAGCCCCAGTGACAATAACTTTCTTAAGTGGACTTATATTTTTTAAGGGTATGCTAGTTAAGCCATATAAATCTCTAATTTCAGTTACAAAATGAACTGCAAGGGGAAATTGAGGGGTGGGAAGGTGAGAGGGGAAAAGGTAGACAGACCATCTTTGCCTGTCTAGAGGCTAGATCAGGGGTAGGGAACCTACGGCCTTGAGGCAGCCCTTGAGTTTGGATTCAGTCAAAGGGCCTCACTTGAGGACCTAGAGGGCCACATGTGGCCTCGAGGCCCCAGGTTCCCCATCCCTGGTGGATCCCTGACAGCAATGGCATCCCTGCTGATAGATTAGGTAGGAACCCCTAATACGTCCTCATCGGCAGGAGAGGAAGGTTCAGACGAGATAATAAG
The DNA here is from genome assembly GCF_003287225.1 of Phascolarctos cinereus. Classification (NCBI taxonomy): domain Eukaryota; kingdom Metazoa; phylum Chordata; class Mammalia; order Diprotodontia; family Phascolarctidae; genus Phascolarctos; species Phascolarctos cinereus. The sequence goes on along the minus strand of NW_027555736.1, from coordinate 51,296,646 downwards.
AAATATAAGCCCCTTTTCAAATCTTGAAGAGTGCCATACTTTTTCAGTCAGGACCTATAATTTGATCACACTGGGGGATAAAAGCCCAGGGTGAAAACTCCTGCTTCTACTAGAAACAGACAACACCCCCACCCCCACCCCCGACTTCTAGTCTGAGGGAGTTGCCTGAGGGTGCTGAGATCCATGACTGGTGTTGGGTCACGCAGCTAACATGCGTTTAGCGAGGAGCGTTGAACCCGGCTCTTCCTGGCTCCGAGGCTGGCCCTTTCTATGTAATGCTATGACATCTCTCCATAAATGCGGCTATTACTCTTCTATCTGCAGGCTTCCCATGCTCACCTGCCACTAACTCCACTCTCAGCATCTCTGTCAGGCTGGTGCAATGGTCCTGGTCCTGCTCCTTACACTAGAACCCAGATAACAAGATGAATCATTAAAGAATATTTTCATTTTTTAAAGACAATAATTGCTAACTCCATCCAATGAATTTCTATTTGGCTACACTCAACGCCTAGGAAGGCCCTGGTCTTGGCTGCACCATTAAGTTGATGAATAAATTTCTTAGGACCATGGACCTGGAGTTGGAAGAGGTCTTGAGCAGTCATCCACTCCAGCCTTGATTAATGGATGAGGAAATTGAGGTCTGAGAGATTAAGTGACTTGCCCTAGGTGATATCGCAGAAAGTGTCAGAGTCAGATTACCAATCCTTGGCCTCTGATTCTAAATCCAGAGCTCTTTCCACTACACCATGCTGCGCTTAACCACTCTATGCCTCAGTTTCTCCATCTGTAAAATGAGAATAAGTAACATCTCTTCCCTTGCAAACTTCACAGGGCTGTTACGAGGATCAGGTGGAAAAATCAGTGTGAAAATACCAATGATGAAGGGCTGGGGCCTAAATCCTAGATCTGAAATTTACTCGCTCTGTGATTCTTGGCAAGTCTGTGAGTCTTGGTTCTCTCATCTGTAAAATGGGGATAATAATATTGCACAGTCAGCCTCACCTATAACTCTTAGATTCTCAAGCTTCCTACTATGTTCAGCTAAGGTGGCAGTTACTCAGTAAGTCAACTAGCATTTATTACCCACCTACAATGTGCCAGGTGGGCAGCCAGGTGGTGAAGTGGATAGAAAACTGGACCTGGAGTCAGGAAGATCTGAGTTAAAATCCGGCCTCACACACTTACTAGCTGTGTGACACTAGGCAAATCTTGTTCAGTTGTTCAGTGGCATCCCACTGTCCCTGACCCCATTTAGGGTTTTCTTGACAGAGATACTAGGGTTTGCCATTTCCTTCTCCAGCTCATTTTACAGATGAGGAAACTGAGGCAAGCTGAGGCTGTGTGCTGAGGTTCACATAGCTGGTAAGTGTGAGATGGGATTTGAACTCGGGTCTCACTGAGTCCAGGCCTGGTGTTCTATCTACTTTGCTACCTAGCTGCCTCTAGGCAGGTCACTTAATTTCTATTTGCCTCAGTTCCTCATCTTTAAAATGGAGATACACTGGAGAAGGAAATGGCAAACTAGTCCAGTATCTTTGCCATGGACTTGGTCCGTGTGGTCATATGTAGAGTTGGACACAGCTGAACAACTGAAGAACAACAACTTGGTGCCAGTTCTCTTCATTCCCCCAGCCTAGCACAGTGCCTTGCACCTGGTGGGTCTTGATAGATGCTTGCCATATTGAATAGCATTACCATAAGGAACCCAACTATAACCAACCATACATGTGAAAGCTCTATGGAAAGGTAGATGGTGGGGGCAGCTAGGTGGTGCAGTGGATAGAGCACCGGCCTTGAAATCAGGAGGACCTGAGTTCAAATCTGGCCTCAGACCAAACACTTGACACTTACTAGCTGTGTGACCCTGGGCAAGTCACTTAACCCCAATTGCCTAAAAACAAACAAACAAACAAAAAAAGAAAGGTAGATGGTGATGAATGAAATGATGATGATGGTGGGGTGGGGGTGGAGGTGATGATGAAGAAGAAGAAGAAATGAGTGAGTGTTCAGTTGGGTCAAAATCGCCTCCTAGACTGAAGCAAGACATCTGGAATATCCAGGCAGCTCAGGCCATCACCTGTAGTCCCTCATCCTTCCCAGACTTGTAATGAGAGAGGGAGCAAGGAAAGGAAGCTGCAGAGGAGGAAGAGCATATTTCAAGGTCTAAGGTCCTCTTTGATCTCTCAGAGTAGGACTTTGTCTCAGAGGACAGTTAGACCTTTACTATGTCAACCTTCCCAGCAAGGGCTGGGAAAAGGGAGCAGCACCAATGGTTTGACCCCTTGGGATTGTGCCCAGTAGTGCTGGGGGCATTCCCCAAGTCCGCTTGCTACATGCTGCCCAAATCCATTTCCCCCCTCCTGCCCAACGTTAGCCCAGCCTGAGCTCTCACATGTCTCTCTGACTCCTTTGTTGAAATATCTTTTCATGATGAGCCGCACGTCCCGCAGAATGCAGCTGAGCTCCCAGGCATCCAGAGTGGCTGCGTGTTTGTTTGCAGGTCTTGGTGTTCCTGTGAGCTGTGAATCACCCAGCCTCCACCTTCTGTCAAACAGCGAATACAGCTGATGATCCAGGAGACTGGGAAGCCCCGGGTGGCCTGAGGTCAGATCTAGGAGTGTCGAGGCTCCCTGGCTGGCTGTTTCTACCATGAGCCCCCCTTCCAAAGAGTGGAGAGACGCTGGTCTGACTTCAGCCATTAGTGTACCTCTGAGTATCAGAAGTAGTAATAATTATCCCATACTTCCAAATAACAATAATGATATCAATAACAACAACAACAACAGATAATTCTTGAAGGTTTGCAAAGTGTTTTGTTTCTTACCCTTATTTGATCCTCACAACAACCAGGTAGGGCAGCAACTATTGTTATCCCCATTTTACATATGGGGAAACTGAGGCAGAGGGTAAGTGACTTGCTCAAGGTCACACAGCTAACTGTCACACAGTCACATACTAATGTGACTGAGGTAGGATTTGAACTTAGCAATTCATGATCCCAAGTCTAGCCCTCTACTATATCACTTAGGCCTACTATGTGTAAATGGTACATAGTAGGCACTTCATAAATGTTTGTTAAATAGACAGATGAATGAAGGAATGTCTCTATATAGTGGAGGGGCAGCTAAGTGGCCCTAGAGTCTGGAAGACTCATCTTCCTGAGTTCAAATCTGGCCTCAGACACCTACTAGCTGTATGACCCTGGGCAAGTCACTTAATCCTGTTTGCCTCAATTTCCTCATATGTAAAATGAGCTGGGGAAGAAAATGGCAAATCACGGCTGTATCCCTACCAAGAAAACCCCAAATGGGGTCATGGAGAGTCAGATACAACCGAACAACTGAATGACAACAGATTATATGGTGGAATACCACCCCATGGTCCTAGAAGAGACATCATGTAAAGTCACCTCTACCAATCTCCTCATTTTATTTTATTTTATTTTTAATTCTTTTTTTTTTTGGTTAGGCAATGGGGTTAAGTGACCTGCCCAGGGTCACACATCTAGTAAGTGTTATGTGTCTGAAGGTGGATTTGAACTCAGGTCCTCCTGACTCCAGGGCCAGTGCTGTACCCACTGCACCATGTAGCCCCCTCCTCATTTTATAGATAAGAAAACAGCTCTAAGACAACAAAAACAGAGAATGACTGTTTGTTTAATTGACTCTGTTGAATTAATGCGAACTCAATCCTCTGACTCAACATCTGGTGTTCTTCCCATCTCCTTAGTGTGCCTTGTTACTATACAGGAGAGGCAGTCTGGTATAATGGGCAGGGTCCTGCCTTGAGGATCAGGCAAGTCTTGGGTTTGAATCTTGCTTCTGCAAAAGTCACTTAACCCCTTTCAGTTCCCTCTTCTACACAACAGAGACAATGATATCAAGTGAACATCAGAAGTAAAGCAGGTCCGTAGGCCGTCAGTCACTTGTAAGCACCTCCCATCCCCGTTTCAAGAGGTACACTCATCCCCTAAATCTGCCTCACCTAGTCTCACCTTCTTCCCAAGCAAGAGCTTCTCTCTACAACTGCAGCTTTCCCTAGTGTTGTCTGACTCACCCTCAACCATGCTCGATAAGGTCAGAAAGGCGTGGGATGTCTTATCCCCATTGTCCAGAAGGGGAGACTGAGACCCAGAGACAGGACTCAACTTACTCTCAGAGTCAGGAGCCAAAATAGGAAAGAAATCCAAGGTCTCCTGATCTTTAGTGGTGGTTAATTGAAGCCTCCTTATTCATATTTAAGAAACCAAAAAACCAAAAACCCAGATTTATCACCTAAATTTGGTTTTTTGGTTTTTAAATGTGAATAGGGAGGCTTCAATTATATAATCAATTTAAAATAATTCTTAAAGAAGGGGGAGAAGATGGTAAATAGCTACCTATTTCACGGAGAAGGAGGCAGAGATGAGCGCTAGGGTAGCAGCAGAGGATAAAAGAATATCAGAAGCCTGGGATAAGATCAGATATTTAGAGAGTTGAAAGGGATCTGTTCCATCTCCCCTCATGTACACATTTTACAGATGAGGAAACTGAGGTCCAGAGACAGGAAGTAACACTACCTAGATAATAAGAAAGCCAAGATTTGAACCCATGTCCTTTGACTCCAAAGTCATCCTCCTTTTCACCACAATCCACACGTCTCTTTATCACAGGCCCCAGAATAGGGGGGTGGGATTTAGATGAAGATTTAGAGCTGGAGGGATCCCGGACTGAACTCCCTCATTTTACAGAGTAGACAGAGATGCCAAGAGGGAAACGGGCCTCGAGCTGGCATTTATGTAACGCCTCAAGGTCTGCAAAGCGTTGTAAGATGTGTTTTCTTTTTTGATTCTCATGACTCTGTGATTACCTCAGTTTCCTCATCTGTGTTTTTCTTCAGCCATTTCAGTCATGTCCAATGCTTCATGACCCCATTTGGGGTTTTCCTGGCAGAGATTTGCCATTTCCTTCTCCAGCTCATTTTACAGATAAGGAAACTGAGGCAGGCAGAGTTAAGTGGCTTGCCTAGGGCCATCCAGTTAGTAAGTGTCTTAGGCTAGATTTGAACTCAGGAAGTTGAGTGTTCCTGACTCCAGGCCTAGCACAGTACCACCTGGCTGCCTTTCCTCATCCATAAAGGGCAAGAAAAGTACTTAACTTTTATTATCCTTTACAGATGAGGAAACTGAGGCTGAGAACGGTTAAGTGAGTTGACCAAGGTCACATGATTCTTAAGTATCTGAGGCAGGATTTGAACTTAGGTATTCCAGACTAAGTACCGTACCCTACATCTCTTAGGTGGCTAAGATAGAGAAGTTGATCCCAGCTGTGACTCTTGAGTCCTGGACCTTTCTTCATTGATTGTGGGATGCTCCAAGTTTGGGAGTTCAGAGCTCTGGCTTTACTACTCCCCATGACTGTGGCCGCCAACTGATGGAAAGATAAACAGTGTGGACGGTTTGAAGCTGCTTTCCCAAACTCATCCCCCCCAGTGGGGCACTCACGTGGGTCTGGACAGGTGCAGCTGAATCTTGGCGTCCAAGCTTGGGTAGGAAGGATATGGGCCATCCTGTACCAGGGGGTGATGGGACACCATCTAGCATGACCTTGGAGTGGCATGGAAACTCCACCAGATACGCCTGTCAGGTCAGCCCACCAGTGTGGGGTGCCTGGCAAGTGCCAGTATCCATGGAAATAGAAAAAACTCCAGCCAGCTAGCTTCCCCCTGGCCCACCCCCCTCAGTTTGTGAGATGGAGCCTACCCACCCCCTCCGTTCTCGTCAAGGAGCCTGAGGCGAGAAGCGGGGGGGGGGGGGGGGGGGGGAGTCAGGAAGCAGAGGGTGGAGAGAGGGCTTCCTGTGGGCGGGGATTGCTGCACGGGTCAGACACCGGCCTGCGGCCTGCCTGGCTATGAGCTTCTCTGCACGTTGCCCTAACACGGGGGAGTGCATTTCGTGGCTCACACACTGTTTCCCAGGGCTGCTGAGCAGCGGGGGACTGAAGGGGGGAGGGAAGAGGAGGGAGACTCAGCTCTTGCTCACTCTCCCTGGATCCCGATTTGGCTGCCCTCAGCCACCTCGACTCCACTGTACCCCTCCCCTCTGTCGGCGCTGCTGCCAGGGCAGGAGATGGGGGTGGGGAGGGGGGCAGCCAGTCCCCAGTGGCCCATTAGACCTACTGGCCCTAAGGCACCAAAGCCTCAGACACCTTTGATGACTGCCCTTTGCCCCCATCTCCTCTGTGACCCACAAATGAGGGAAACTGACTAAGCAGATTCGATGAAGCAGGAAACTTCTGGTCTCTGGGAATGTGTTGGGGGTTTTTTCCCCTTTGCCAACTCTTTTCTGCCCTGGAGAAATTTCTGGAGTTGCAATAACTGGGAATGAGTCTGTGACTTTGATCACCCGATAATGGCCGGGTGGCGGGGGCGGGGGCGGGGGCCAGATAGGCTCCCAGGAGCAATTTCAAAAGGAGTAGAGCAGTGCGAGGGAGAGGGACCTGGTTTTGTGACTGACTTGCGGCTGGCTGACCTCGGCCAGTCATTGGATTTCTCTGGGTCTGGATTCCAGTGGAGAATTGCTAATTAAGCAATCTGTCCCCAGCCCACAATAATAATACTGATCTCGTCTTCTATAAACAGCCCTCACTGACCACTCCTCATTCTAGTGCATTCACTCTGTTAATTATCAATCCTGTCTTTATCTTTTTTGTACATTTGTTGTTCAGTCATGTCTGACTCTTCATGACCCCATTTGGAGGTTTCTTGGCAAAGATGCTGGAGGGGTTTGCCATTTCCTTCTCCAGCTCATTTTATAGATGAGGAAACTGAGGCAAACAGGCTTAAGTGACTTGACCAGGGTCACACACACTTAGTGTCTGAGGCCGGATTTGAACTCTGATTTTCCTGACTCCAGACCACTGCACCACCTAGTTGCTATTTTTGCATGTTATCTCCCGGATTAGACTGTAAGCTCCTGGAGAACAGGAATTTTTTCCTTCTTTGTATCCCCAGCACTTAGCACGGTGACTGGCATACAATAGGTGCTTAATACATGCTTGCTGCCTACCTGGCCATAGCAAGCATTTTGATAGGCTCTCAGGATATAAAGACCAAAAAAATAAAATAATAAACTATTGCCTGCCCTCAAGAAGCCTACATTCTACTTGCATATCTATTACACCAGTCTCCCTCTGATACAAGAAGATATTGGACAAATCAGGAATGTGAAGGATTTCGACAAATAAAAATAACTCATAATTATGCACTAGCTTTTACAAAGCACTTTCCTTATAACACCCTTTCTCAGTTTCTACTGTAGGTAATACTGGCTCCATTTTTCAGATGAGAAACCGAGGCTCAAAGCGAGGTTAAGTGATTTGTAAAGCACCCAATAATCAGGCAGTGGCTGATACAGAAGATGTGTCAGAGCCAGGGTATGAACCTGGGTTCTCTTCACTCTAGGTCTAGGCCTCATTCCACCATACCATTGCTTCTCAAACTTTTAAGTCTCGGGACCCCTTTATTCCTAAAATTTATTGAGGACCAATGCCCCCAACAGCATTTACCATGTTAGAAATGAAAATGCCTTAAAATTATTATGAAAATAGTTTGGACCTCATAGACTCCCTGAAAAGGTCTAGGGGACTCCCAGGGGTCCTCAGATCACACTCTGAGAATCTTTGCATCATACAATATTGCCTTTTATGTAGATGCTTGAAAAATAGATCCTCTGTAATGATGTCTAATTACAAGACCAACCTTGGCCCCCCAAGAAAAATGGAGAAAATGCATCTCTCTGTCTTCCTTGTAGAGGGGTCTGAAGCGTGTAGAGGAAGGTCAGGAGTGGGGGAAACTATGGGTCTGGAATATTTTGCTTGGTTTTACTCAACTGTTTTTTTTCTTTCTTTTTAAATTTTTGTTACAAGGAATGGATTCCTGGGGTAGAGGAAGGAGAGAGAGATATATTTAGAAATAAAGTTGTTGTTTAAAAAAGAAAGGCATCAATAAAATTATTTAACTTTTAAAAATGGATTTTCCTTTGGATGGAGAAAGTATCTTTCTGGGGCGGCACCCTAAATGTAAATATTTCCAGGTGTTTTCCTGGCTGGAGGCTACATACTGCTGCTACTTGACCTAGATAAAGTCAAGGAGAGCAGTTGAGGGGTGGGGACCTGTAATCATGTTAATACAAAGGAGGCCTATGTCTCTATGTGTCTGGAATCCTACCAAGGACACAGGTGCCCGATCGGTAAGAGTTATACACCATGTGAACTCTCAGGAATAAGGGATGGGGGGATCCCACCAAGTGGAATGGCTAATTATAATGATGCCAATTGAATCCATTGGAGGAAGAAGGTCCCCTTCCTTTGTTCAGCATGTCCCTGGCAACAGTAATGGGGCAGGAAGCCCAGCCTTGGTGGAAAGGGCCTGATCACAGCCATTCCATTTCCTGTATCGGAGTCCACCCTTTCTCAGCTGTGATCTATGCAAGTTCACACTGCCAGGAGGCAGAAGAAGGCTGTTTCTCACTCCAACGGCCTCCTCCAGCTGCCATCTTGCCAGGGAGCAGAGAGGGGTCAGACAGGAGTTAGATGTGTTGCAAGAGACTGCCGACATCTACCCAGAGCAATAGCTCCCAGGCAGGCTGTGGTGATCTGCAGAGAGGGTCACAAGTCAGTCCAGCTGAGCCAGAGAAAAGAGAGAAAGAGTAAGAGACCCTGGCAAAGCCAAGAATGTTGTTGAGTGACCAGATCTTTTCCTTGGGGCCTCAAGTTGTCTGGTGACACCGTTGCTTAGTGAAAGAGCCCCTGCAAGCAAAGGACCCTTTCAAAGCATGTCACTCCCCTCCTCAATTACCTTTAATGGCTCTACCACCCACAGAAGGGCTAATGCCTCCACCTGACATCCAATGCTCCCCACAGCTTGGCCCTCCAGTTCTCTGCCCTCAGCCTCTCAGGCCAGCAGAGCAAAGGGAGAGAGAGAGAGGTGTCAGGCCCTACAGCAGAATCACCTGGAGCTTGATCCAAGCCCTGGCTCAGCTCCCAAGCAGACAGACATATTTCGGCTGCAGCATATGGCCCTGTTTGGAACAAGCAACGGTGGGGCAGGGTGGGAGAGGAGATCTAAGGGCATCAGGAGTTCACTTCCAAGTGTACACAGGGTTATTGGGCCCCCTCCGTCTTTTGCCCATGTGGTACTGTCTGGGTGCAGAAATATTCTTTAAACATTTTGAGTTTAACAGTTCAGAGGCTACTTGGGCATAATGTTATACACATCATCGATCACTGCTTCCCACGTTTTTGCTTAACTGGCTTCTCTGTTACAAGACAGAGTTCAATTCAGGGGGTGCGGAGTAGACCCAGAAATGAATACGATAAAAAAGCATAAGAAATATCAATCAAATTTATTTTTTCAAAAGTGGTTATAAATCCTGAGTTCAAATCAAGCTTGTAAAACTAGCAATGTGACCAGGGTCGAGTGACTTAACCTTTCTTGAAATCTTAGTTTTCTTATCCATAAAAGGGGAAAAATAATGACTGTAACAACTACTTCATAGCATTCTTGTGAGGCTTAAAATGAAATAATATATACAAAGTGTTTTGTAAACTTTGAAGATATACACATATATATATATATATATATACACAAGATTAGGGAAGCACATACATATATATATGTATTTATACATGCATACATATGTGTATATACATACATGGTGTCCCAAAAGTATTAGTGCAGTATTAAGCTATTGGATTATAAAACTGAGCTAAGACTTTTGGGATACAAGAATATAGATATATAGAGGGGCAGCTAGGTGGCACATTGGATAGGGCACTGGCCCTGAAGTCAGGAGGACCTGAGTTCAAATTCGGCCTCGGACCAACCACTTGACAAGACCTTGGGCAAGTCACTTACCCCCATTGCCTCACTAAAAATAAATAGATATAGATGTATATATCTAAAGGTAGATCAACCAATTGATAGATTAAATAGGTGTTGTTATTGTCATTGCTCAGTTCTGTCTTCATGATCCAATTTGGGGTTTTCTTGGCAAAGATACTGGAGGGATTTGCCATTTCCTTCTCCAGCTCATTTTACAGATGAGGAAACTGAGGCAAACAGGGTTTAAGTGACTTGCCCAGGGTCACACAGCTAGTACGTGTCAAATGTTTGGTCCGAAGCCTGAGGTCAGATTTGAACACAGGTCCTCCTAACTGCAGGCCACCCAGCTGCCCAGATATTAGCTATTACTGAAAGTTCCTTCTCCTTGTTGCCTTCCACTGAGTCCTAGAATCTTAGACTTGATGGGAACTCAGAGGATGATCAGTCCAATTCCCACTCATCTCCATTTCCCTCTGCAACATTTCCAGCCAATGATGATCCAGGGTCTGCTCAAAGACGACCTCTGACCCACCCTCCACACTCAACTGCCATATTCTTTGCTGCTTGAGCTCCATTTAGTAGAAATATTCTTCCTGGTAACTTCCAACACTGATCCCACTTCTGCCCTCCAGGACCAAGAAAAGGCCAATTAATCTTTCTTCCAAGGGGCAATCCTTCTTGAAATTAGCTGTCCTTCTCATTGTCATTTCTCCAGAACAAAGTCATCCAGTTTTTCAACCCATCGTCCCAAAACACTGTTTTGAGTCCCTCTACCACCCCAGTCATTTTTGTCTGGATGACCTCCAGCTTGTCAAAGCCCTTTTGAAAACATGACACCCAGAAGTGTATATAGCGGGGCAGAGGAGAGTGGGATGATCCCCTCCCTCCTTTGGACACCATACATTTATTGTTATTAGGTTGCATTGACTTTTCTTGATGCTGCACAGATCTACTGACTCACACTAAGATCACAGTGCGCTAAAATCCCCAGGTATTTTCCACCCAAACCGCTGCCTGGAAACACCTCCCCTCCCCTCCATACTTGTGCAAATCCAATTACAGGACTTTGTTACATTTGTGCCTATGGAATACTATTATATGACTATCCTACCCTCCTCCATGAAAAAAGCCCCACAATCCAACTCAACCTTCAAGATCCAACTTTAAATTCAACCTCTTTCATGATGCCTTTTTGATTACTGCTGTCAGATAGTATCCAACCCTTTTAAAAGCTCCATCATATTCTACTTCATATTATAATTCCCCAGTTAATTGATCCAATTAACTGATCTTAATTGATTCTATTAACTGGTAATTAATTGATCCAGTTAATTGGTCCAGTGCTTTAGCATATCTCTTTGGCAGCTGTGCGTGCAGGATGGATTGGAAAGGGGAGACCAAAATGGTTGTTATTGGAATAGATCAGGTGGAAGATAATGAGGGCTTCAACAAGGGTCCCAGCCATTGGACTAAAGAAAAGGGACTGATGGGGGATGGAAGAGATGTTGGGGAGCTAAGAACCACCAGACTTGGCCACTGATTGGATGAGGGAGATTGAAGAGGGGATGAAAATACCAAGTAGCTGGCACAGTGAGTGGTATCTGAGCTGGACTTGGGGTCAGGAAGACTTGGGTTCGAATCCTCCCTCCGAAACTTATGACCTGTTTGGCAAGTCATTACTTTCTTAGCTTATCTGTAAAATGGGGCTGATATCACTTACCTCACAGGATCGCTGCAAGGGTCAAATGAGACAATATATATAAAGAGCTTGGCAACCTTTAAAGTGTTATACACATAAATGTTATTACGTCAATGCCCAAGGACGACCGGGTCTTCCTTGGCAAGGGTATGGCTTGTAAATGGCATCCCTGCCTTTCTCATCCAACAGCTCTTGTCTTCCTTCCAATTCAAGCCTTGATAAACTAGTTGTAGCTGGTTTGGGTTTCCCAGACACCCCGCAGCTGTCAGAGGCCAATGGCACAACAGGAGGTGTCAGACCCACTGCAAAATAAACTGGAACTCTAGCTGACCTCTGGCTCCACTCCTGAGGAGTAGTGCCCCAGCTTTAACTGGGCTTTGGAGCACGCAGTGGTGGGCAGTGGGGGAGGGTAGAGATCTGCTGGAACGAGGTTGAAGGTGGTCACAAGATCAGGGCCAAATCAACACAAACCATCTCATTTTAAGATTGCTGACCCTTCCCTGAATTCTTTCTGTTTGCCTAGTTTGGGTAACTGGTAATGTTTGGGAGAAGGAAGCCCTCTTTAAACCAGGATTGTTAACCTAGGGGGCCCATGAATGCACACATATATTTTGATAACTGTCTGTATGTTAATATCATTAGTTTCTTCTGTAGTCCTGTGCATTTTATTTGATGTATTTAAAAACATATTCTGATAAGGGATCTGAGCCACTTTGGCCCTTTTGGAATACAAGTCTTGAAAAAGGTCAAGAATGAGCTTTAAAAAGTGGCCATGAACCCCAGGGTTAAGGCAATCTGGCTCTCTTGGCATGGAGGAATGGATGCTGAGGGCAGTTGTTGGATGGGGGTGGGGCTGTGATGGGGAATCCATGTTCCAAAGGATTCCTGAGGATGATCAGTGACAATTCAGTGTCCTTCTTAGGGGCACAGATAATGATCTCCAGCACCTGAGCAGAGGGAGAGAGAAAGGGGAAAAAGGCATCCAGAATCCCAGGAGAGACTGAAAACAATGTCCTGAGAACTGGAAACTCCCACCATTGAGGGGGAGGTTCTGCCCAGGTCGCTGCAACCCTCCTAGTTCAAGGACAAGAAAGACTTAACTCCTTGTCCACTGACCCTTCCTACTGCATTAGGAGATTTCTCCTGAAACCTGGTGACCTGTACAAGTCAGAACCAGTCTGTCCCCAGCGGAAGGCTGCCCTTCCTCTGGACTGGAGGATAGCTGACCTGCTGGAAAAGCCCCACCTCAAACATTGTTTTGATTCTTCAAATACTCTTCCACTGGGGAGGGAAATTGGGTTAAAAGAACTCCATGTCCTGAGCCAGAATTTCTTTAAATTATAGTTTGAGAAATCCAGGGGTTCTCCCCACTCTTTAGGCTTTAGCTTCTGACCTCAATACCACTCCCCAGTACTATTGCAGCAGCCTCTTCATTGACCTCCATGCCTCTTCTCCTAGTCTCTCCCCCTTCTGATCCATCCTCCACAAACTTGCCAAATCAATACTCCTAAAGCTTAGCTCTTTGAGGCCATGCAAGAAGCAGACCTCGGGATCCTAAGATCATAGATCCATCAGTAAGTCAATCAACAAACATCTATTAAGCCCTTACTGAGTGCTGGCCTGAGTACAACCCCCTTCACTGTACAGGTGAGGAAACTGAGGCCCAGGAGAGGCTTGAAGCCCAAAGTCCCTGGGGTTTCCTGCCCAGCCCCCTTCCCTGCCCTTGCCAGGCACCCTCTGTGGGTCACATGTTTGGGTCAGTGAGCACCTGCCAGCACAGACACACAAACTGGGACACACAGCACCCGAGGACAGATGGGGATCAGCCCTTTCCCAGGCCCCAGCACCCTCAACCAAGGAGTTCAAAGCACCTGAGAGGAACAACTACCACCAGAATGTTTATTGAGTGCCTCATTGCTGTGCTGGGCTCTCGGCAGGGTACATTCTCTGGACACCTGGGCTGCCCCAGGAAAGCTGGTGGGGGCCACCTTCCTCTGGGAGCAGGGGACCTGAGCTCTGGCTCTGAAGCCAGAGCTCCTGGGCTCAAAACAGAGGCTTCTGACTGCTTCCCTGATCTTGGGCACATCTCTGCTCTAGGAGGGGAGCTGGGGGTCTCATCTGTCAAATGAGCTGGAGGAATGGCATGGGCCCTTCTAGAAGCCTTAGGATTCTTTGAGTCTAGGGCAGACACACAACAGGGTAGAAAGATTTAAAGAGACATGCTTGCACGTTGATATGCCAAGGGAAGGGCAGTTTGGAGTGGGGGTGATCAAGGAGGGTGGCAAGGAGAGCTAATGGTCAGATAAGGCCTGAACATGCATCTGGAACAAGCATCCTGGGGGCCTGGAGAACTGAGGAGAGGAGGGGGAAAGAGGGGAGGAGAGGAGAAGGGGAGAGAGAAGGAGAGGAGAATGGAGGAGAGACAGAGAGGAGATGTCTTACTTGAGAGACTGATGCAGAGAGAGCCCAGGGGCCTGGCTCTCAGCCACCTCTCAACTTAGCCTATAAAGCAGTGACTTACCTCTGCCAGTTGTTTCTGGAGTCTTGGCCAGTCCTAGGGCAGCCAAGTAGAGTCATGGGGCTTCTGGTGGAGGAGGAGGCAGGGGGCATCCAAAGGACAGGGCCTCTTGGATGGATGATCCAGGCCTGGGTGCTAGGGAAGGATGGGTTCCCCTCTCTCTCTCTGGCTCTGGGCCAGGACTCAGAGCCTTTCCATGCACAACACTAATCATGGGATCACAGATTAAGAGCTGGAAGAAACCTCAGAGATCATCTGGACCTAATCCTAACCACCCCCCCATTTTACAGATGAGGAAACTGAGTCTCAGAGAAGTTAACTGACTTGCCCAGTGTCACAAAGGTAGCAAATGGCTGAGGCAGAATTTGAACCTAGGTCTCCTAACTCCAAAGCCATTGTTATCAGGGTACTAGGCTGACTCCCCAGGGGAAAAGATGTGCTGTATAGGAAGGTGTCCAGCACTCAGCCCTCCAGGAGCCTTCCTCTCTTGGGTAACACATGGTACTGTTAGCTGCTTCCCTTCTAGAGCGGCAGAGGTAGGATTTCTCTGGGTCCTACTTTTTTGGGGGCTTGGCCTCAGGGAGGCATTGAGGCAAGGTGGATGGAGGACTGGGTTTGGGCCCAGAGGCCCTGGGTTTGCTTCTCAGCCCTGCCTCTTGCTATCTGGGTGACCTTGGGTAAGTCCCTTCATCTCTCTGCTTTCCTGTTTCCTCATCTGCGAACATGCCACTGCAAGATGTAGTCATTCTTGGCATCATTCTACTAACTTTCCACATTATAACTCCCTTCCCTGGCTGCTTTTCCCCGTAGGTGTTGTGTTCCCTATTAAGAATGTAAGTTCTTTGAAGGTTTGGACTGCTTCAATTGGTATTTGTATCCCTACTGACTGGCCATAGGAAGCTAGCATCAATCAATGCTTTTTTTCCATTCATTCATTCATTCATTCATTCATTCATTCATTCATTCATCCATCCATCCATCCATTCATTCATCTGTCTACTTACTCCCCTCCTAAGAAACTCCAGTGGCTCTGATTGTCCCTTTCTGCCTCCAGGGGACCTTCCCAGATTTGTTTCATCTCTCCCTCCCTCACTCTTATCTTCTAGTCATACTAGTCTATTTTCTGTTTCCCTTATAGGACATTCCATCTCCAGACTAGGTGCCTTTGCCTGGGCTGTCCCTCATGCCTGGAATGCAATCCCTCCTCACCTCCCACCTCTCAGAATTCTTAACTGCCTCTAAAGCTTAAGCTGCTATGCCCTTGCTGACAAGAAAGGGGCTTTCCCCAACCCTTTACTTTAGCCTCTCTCTCATAAAATATGAGGCATTATACAAGTACACGTTGTCCTTCTGCCCTACCCACTACAAGCAGACTCCTTGAGACTATTTTTGGTTTCTTATCTTTGCCTCCCTGGTACCTAGCACTGTGTTTAGCCCATACTAGGCCTTAAAAAATGCTCTTGAATTGAATTTTCTGTTTGTTTTAACACAACTAAAATGTGTTCACGACAAGAATGTAAGCTCCTCCGGGGCAGCGTTTGTCTTTGGCCTCCATTTGTATCTCAGGCACTTAGCCTGGTGCTTGGCACATGGCAAGTGCTTAATAAATATTTATTGACTGACTGAATTTGGACCCAATTAATTTGGAATTTCAAGTCACCGGGGCTGCTCTGGGATAAACTTTAACCCTGCTATCTCTACAGGAAGAGATTGCCAAGTATATTGATGATCATAATAATAACTTCTATTGGCCTTAAAGTTTACAGAATCCTCTTGCATACATTATTTCATTTGAGTCTCACAACAACCCAGTAAAATAGTTTCTACAGGTATTATTATCTCCATTTTACAAATGCGGAAACCAAGGCCCAGAGAGGTTGACTTGACCAAGGTCATGTAGGCACTTGGTGATAGAGGTTGGATTTGAACCCAGAACCTCTGGCTACAAACCCAGAACCCTTTCCAGTCTACCATGAAGTCTTGCAATCTAGGTTCAACTTCTCATTCCGCAGGTAAAGCAATGAAGGCTTTAGGGAAATGAACTGGAAACACCATCGGTCAGAAAAATTTGTTAGAATACTGTCTCTTAAATTTCAGCAATTGAATTCAATAAATATTTATTAAGTACCTACTATGTGCTAGGCACTGTGGATACAAAGACAAAAAAATAAAGACATCTCTGCCCTAGAGAAGTCTAAATTCTGGGGGGGATATCATGGTGCAAAGAGATATGTGAAGACAATAAAATCCAAGGAGGAAGAGAGCACTGACAGCTGGGGGAATGGGGAAAGGTTTCCAGGACAAGACGGCGCCTGGGTTGAGCTTTCAAGAAAGTTCTAAATTCCTGAGGTGGAAGGGAAGAGCATATTCCAGGCCCCTGCAGAGGCAGAAGGGTGGGAAATGAAACATTGAATTCAGGAGGCCAGCTAGTGTCCAGTTTGCCTGGAACACAGATGCAAGATGAAGGAGAAATACAAGTGTAGAAGGTTGTGTTTCAGAGTCAGGCCCTCCCTTTCTAGGGGCACCCCTGAGGGGTTGAGGTGTGTCTTCTCCACTGCTATATGCTGGAGCCCTCCATTCCAAGTGTATTCCCTCCATTGTTAGCCTAGCAGTTACTTGTGCCCTAATTCCATTTAATCCATTAACATCAATTAGCTTTTACAAAGGGAAATTTACTTGGAAAATATAGCAAAAAAAGTACAAGCATTTTCCCCAGCACCAAAAGGATATTCTTCCTAATCCCACTTTGGTCTCTGGAGGGAGTGGGCCCAGATTTAACACCATTTCTAGATAAAATTGGTCCCACCACATCCGCGTCCAAATTCAGCATCGTTGCTAGATGGATTCTTGTCTTATTTATTGCTGATCTGGATCCCAAAGGTTACTACTTGCGGCATTGATGCTGGCCTACCAGCATGGACTCATCTCCTGAGTCACAGAGACGTTTCTGATCTTTCAAAATTCACCTGGTCATTGCCTCCAACTTCCCTCATCTAGCACAACACGGAGCAAACACTGAGGTGAGCAAAGAACCAAGGCCCATAGTCATGGGCCATATTGGCTTTGAGAGAATCCAACGCCTCTCCTCTTTCAGTATTGTTTTTCAGTGGACACTGTCAGCTAAGAGCAAAGATCCCACTAAAAGAAAGAGAGGACAGGCCAAAGCTGACCAAAGCCTTTTGAAAGCCCCCAGTTCTGATTCCAAAATGACCACTGGTCAAAGAGGCTGCTGTCCACCACATGGTTAGAAGACTAGAACCAGTTATAGAATGTCTCATGCCATCACGATTCTCCCAAAAGCAGGCTCCTAAGTCTCTTCTTTGTGAGAAAATACAGCAAACAGCCAAGCACATCAATGCACTCTGTGCAGGTTCATAAGGACTGGGTTTATTGGCCAGCCCCTAATACACAAGTATAGACAATCATATTGACTCTCTGAGTCTCAGTCTTCTCATTCACAAAATGGGAATAATAACATGGTACAGTACCTAACTCAGAGGATTATTGTAAGGCTCAAGTGAGTTAAGGTATGTAAAGCAACTTGCCAACCTTTAAGCACTTTATGAGAGCTCATAATAATATCATTGGCATTATTAATAGCTGCCTCCAGAGGATGCTTTACAGAAGTGTAGGAAGCCCTGGCTTTTGGCATAGGAGGACCTGGGCTGCAAATGTGATCTATCTTCATTCTGTCTAATCACAACCATGCCAGACCTTTCATTCTACAGAAAACAGAACAGCAGGCATCAGGAGCAAGCTTCCCCTACAAGAGCACATCTAGGAAGGGATTCACATTCTCTCAGGTCGGGAAATAACAGCATTTACCCTTCAACAATTTCTTGATATCACTTTATAGAGTACAGGCTTAGACATGAAAGAGAGCTGAGAAAACACCTATTGAAGATACTTCATTTTGTGTATAATAATAATAACTAGCATTTATAAAGTACTCTAAGGTTTGCAAAAGAACTTTACATGTTATTATCTGCTTGGATCCCCACAAAAACCTTGTGAAACAGGTGCTGTTATTATCCCCTTTTATAGGTGAAGAAATCAAGGCCTAGAGAGGTGTAGGGATTTGCCAATTTCATCAGGAATGAATTCCTGGGATAAGGATAAAGGCAGCTACAACCAGAACTCCTTATTTGATTTCTTGAGTCAGACATTATTTTCCTCATTTTTTTTTTGCTTCAAGTTTTATTTTTTATTTGGAACTTAAACACTAAAAAGAGCATACAGAGTAGAACATAAAAGATGCCTATATATGAAACCATGAATCTCTATTCCATACAAACTGCTTTTTAAAAAAAAATACATAATAATTCAACATGTTATTTTCAAAGCTGTCCTAATTGTCTATGCTTCCTTCTGAACTTCCCTCTATTCTTTTCTGTTTAGATTGTCCATTTTTATTTTTTTCCTTTTACATCACTATTGCTGACCGCCCCCCCCAACAAATCCCCAAACCAGTTAAAAAAATAAAAGTTTGTAAAAATTAGGATAGTCGAGCGTAACATATTCACACACTGGTAATGTCTGAAAAATATATAAATCTCTTTCTGCACCTTCATTTCATCACCTTTTTGGTCCAGAGCAGGAAAAACGTTGCAACACAGGTTCTCTGAAGTGTGATTGATCATTGCTTAAGTCTTTCAAAGCTGTCTTTTTTCTTTAACCGTGTTGTTATTGTATTGTTCATCTGGCTCTACTCACTCTGATCTGCATCAGTTCATTTATCTTCCTAGAATTCTCTGAAATCATCTCTTTAATTGTTATGGTGTAATAATATTCCATTACATTCATATGCCATAAATTATCCAGCCATTCCTCAATTGACGGACACTGTCTTGGTTTCTAGTATTTTACTACAACAAAAAGCACTTCTATTAATATCTTTATACACATGAGCCCTTTTCCTTTTTGTTTGATCTCCTTGGGACGTAAGTGTAATAACAGTGTTTGATTGGCTACCATTTTAGAATGGGTCCAAAGGTATGCACAGTATAGTAATTTGGGGGTTGTAGTTCTAAATAGCTTTCCAGCATAGCTGGACTCATCCACACCTTCTCAAACAATTCATTAGTATGTCTGTTCTCTCATACGTGTCCAACAATTATCATTTTCCTTTGTTAGCTTTGCCAATCTGATGGGTCTGAGATGGAAATTTAGAGTTGCAAGTAGGTGGGACATGGATAGAGTGCCAGGCATGGAGTCAGGAAAACTCATCTTCCTGAGTTGAAATCTGGCCTCAAACACTTACTCGCTGTGTGACCCTGATCAAGTCAATGAATCTTCTTTACCTTAGTTTCCTCATCTGTAAAATGAGCTGGAGAGGAAAATGGCAAACTACACTGGTATCCTTGCCAAGAAAACCCCAAATGCGGTCATGAAGAATTGAATATAACTGAAAAATAACTGAACAACTATAACAAATTAGTTATTTGAATCTTTTTTTTTAAATATGGATATCGATAGCTTTTATTGTTTTCCAAAAATTGCCTGTTCATATTCTTCACCATTTTTCTTTTGGGGAATGGTTGTATATTTGAATCAGTTCCCTATATATCTTGAGTATTAGAACTGTATCAAAGAAACTTGCTATAAAGATTTTTTCCTCTGATTTTTCTCATAGGCCCCCTGAACATCCCTCTTTACAAAGAAGGAGGAGGTAGTGACTGAAAAGGAACATGATCAATACCAGTAGTTTCTAATTGAAGAGCTTCTTCCATCCCATGATCCCTACTCCCTTCCTCTTGACCAGACCCCATCACTGGTTCTTACTTTTTTTTTTCTTTTCAATCCCCTCTTCAGTATCCACTTTCCAAAGTTCTCATTTTGCTTGTAACTATTCTTCTCCAGTATTATCTTCCCTTTTAGCCTCTTCCTCTCCTAGGCCTGCTTCTTTCCTGATATCATGTATTTCTGTAACAAATGTTTTGTTTCTGCATCTAAATATGTGTGTTAAACTCTTTTTTGTCCCATTCAGGTATGAGTGAGGTTCATCTGATTACTATTCTACCCATTCCTCCATGTTTATATATTCTTCTCTCTTACTCCAATTATGAAAAATAAGTTACACTTCCTTCTTAATCTTTTCCACACTAATGTATTCCTTTTACCTTTCCTTGTATTTCTCTTCTCAAAATAATTGAAACCAAACCAATCCATATGTACACAGGTCCTCTATCTTATTTAACTCCATTAAGAATCTGAAGAGACACTTGTTTCTTTTCTTTCTGTTTAAATGTTAGCATTTCATCATCTTGTATTCAGATTAACTGTTCAGATTAACTGGCCTTTCTAGGTTTCTCTTGACCCTTGTGTTTATGTTTCAAAGTTTTTCCTCAACTCTGGTCTTTTCATCAGGAATGCTTGAAATTCTTTTCCATTAAGGTTCATTTTTTCCTCTCTAGGATTATACTGACCTTTGCAGAATAAGTTATTCTCTGTGTGTATGTATGTGTGTGTGTGTGTGTGTGTATGTGTGTGCGCGTGTGTGTGCGTATACATATATATATATATATATTTATATATGCTTTGCCTTTTAGACTATCATATTTCCAGATCTTTGGTTTTTAGTAGATGTTGCTAAGTCTTATATGATCCTGAGTATGTTTCCTGGGTTCTTGAACTTTTTTTTTTCACCTGATTGCTTACAGTACTTTTTCTTTGATGTGTAAGCTCTAGATGACATTCTTGGGATTCATCCTTCAAAGGTTTCTTTCAAGAGATAATTGGTAGAGGATCTGAGTTCAAATCTGGCCTCAGACACTTGACATTTACTAGCTGTGTGACCCTGGGCAAGTCACTTAACCCCAATTGCTCACCAAAAAGCCAGAGAGAGAGAGAGAGAGATAATTGGTAGATCCTTTGCATTTTCCCTCTATCCTCTGATTCTTTTTTTGGGGGGGAGGGCAGAGGGAAGGAGAAGCCAGGGTACATAAGCCCTATAATCAGAAATTCTTAAAATAGATGTCCTTTATTTTTTCTTTTTAAAAAAATTCCTCTTTTTCAGTTATCAAGCATTCTTTTTCTCTTCCTACCTTCTGTTGTTCAGTTCCTTTGGGATTTTCTTGACAAAGATACCAGAGTGGTTTGCCATTTCCTTTTCCAGCTCACTTTGTATATTAGGAAACTGAGGCAAACAGGGTGAAGTGACCTGCCCAGGGTCACACAGCTAGTAAGTGTGTGAGGCTGGATTAGAATTTAGGAAGATGAGTCTTCCTGACTCCAGGCCCAGCATTCTAGCCACTGTGCCACCTAGCTGTCCACCTTTCCCCCTTCTAAAAAAAAAAAAAAGACCTTTGAAACAAATGAGCATAGTCAAACAAAACAAATCCCCACATTGGTCATGTCCAAAAATGTGTGTTTCATTCTACATAATAATCCAGCACTTTTCTGTCAAGGGTGGGTAGTATTCTTCATCATTGGCCCTCTGGAATCATGATTGATCATTGAGGTGATTGGAGTTCTTAAATCTTTCTGAATTGTTCACCTTTACAACGCTGACATTGTAGTATATATTTTTCTCCTGGTTCTGCTCACTTCACTCTACATCAGTTCAAAGTAGTTTTTCTGGGTTTCTATGAAATCATCTCTTTTATCATTTCTTATTGCACAACACTACCTCATTTTATTCATATACCATAATTCATTTAGTCGTTCCCCAATTTATGGGCACTGCCTTAGTTTCTAGTTCTTTGCCATTACTAAAAGAGTTGCTATAAATATTTTTGTACATATAAGACCTTTATCCCTTTCTTTTATCTTTTCGGGGGGTAGGGCCTTGTATAGACATACCTTGGTGAAAAAGTATGCAAGTGTAGCAACTTTGTGTTGCCTCTGTTTCTAATACATCTAGACAATTTTCAGTGTAATTTCTTAAAATATAGTTCTTTTGATTGTAGCTTTCAGGGAGTCCAAGGATTCTTAAATTATCTCTCACTGACCTGTTTTCTAGGTCAGTTATTTTTGATAGCAGATACCTAACATTTTCCTCTATTTTTTTCCATCTTTTTATTTTGTTCTAATGTTTCTTTTTGTTTCATGGAGTCATTGATTTTTGCTTGATCTAATCTAATTTTCAGGGAATCTGTTATTTGGGTAGAGTCAACTATTTTCTATGCTGAGTTATTTATTTTCCTTACAATTCTTCCAGAGTTTTGATTTTTTTTTATCTCTTACTTCCTTTCTTCTAAGTTTTCAAGTAGTCCTTATGGAAAATATACTTTTTTTTCCTATGAACCTCTGATTGCAGCTGTTGGAGTATCTCTGAACCTATAATAAAATTCTTTATAGTAGTTGGTGTTGTCTTCTATTTACTGATATGTCTAGCATGAGTTTAACTTAACCCTAATCTTAATTCCTGAATTGGGGTTCGTGCCAGGGCCAAGTTTTGCCCCTGCTGATTTTGGGTGGTACGGTTGGCCCTATTGGTCTTGACCCAGGGTCACCTGGATTCTCACACCGACCTCCATCTTTTGGAATGTGTGTAATCTAACAGCACTGGTGAGTATGGGGGCCCCTGGATCCTTGAAGTTCAGAGTGTTCAATTGTCAAGGTTCAGGGTCAGCTGGAGCCCCTATACCAGGAGTATCCCAATCTAAGCAATACTTCTTCTAATCACATATCTGACCACCCTGGCTTTTTCTCCTGAAAGCCCTCCACTCTGGGTGATTCTGGATATAGAACTTTGCAGATGCTTTCTGCCTATCTCTGGCCAAGCCAGGAGGTTTCCATTTTGTTTTCCCACTCTGGCTCTTCGAAGGAAATGAAAAATTCTAAGAGGCAGAAGAAAAGGAGAACTTTCAAGTGTGATGGACAGAGACTAGAGATGGGAATGTCCGGTATGGAGGAACATCCAAGAAGGACTATTTGGCTGGACCCCAAAGTATATAAAACAAAGTAACATAGAAGGCTGGGAAGATTGGCTGGAACCAGGTTATGAAGGACTTTAAATACCAAACACAGAAAAGGGGCAATAGGGAGTCACAGCGGTTTTCTGAGCAGAGAAGAGAAGTACACTAGGCACTGGAGATCTAAAGATGAAATCCAATCAATCCCTGTCCTCAGGGAGCTTACATTCTACTGAATGTACTGAACATACACGCCATGTACATAGATGAGTAAATATAAAGTTATACAAAGGAATTTCAGGAATGGGAGCTCTTTAACAGTGGGGGAGGGGGAACTCAAGAAAGGCCTCCTGGAAGTGCTGGTACCTGATTTCTACCTTCAAGGAAACCAGAGATTCTGGTGATGTAAGAGTGCATTCCACAACTGCATATAGGAAAAGAGGCAGGAGACAAGACGTCCTGTCCTCGGGGAATGGTTAGCAGGCTTGTTGGGTCAGAAAAGAAAGTGTATAAAGTGGAATAAAACGAAATCAGACTGGAAAGGTGGGTGGGAGCCAGATATGGCTTCATGGCTGAATGCCCTTTAGCAACCTTACTTCTTCCACCCCCACCCTCCACCCAGATCCTGACACCCTTTCCCCCAGAGCTACCCAGCTCAGGGCTCTTCTGCAAAGCAGCAGGAGGAAATAACAGAAAAGACCAGAGAATCCTGAAGCTGGAGTTTTCCAAAGTGTCTTAAACATTATTTTTCTAAAGCCAGACTCTCTCCCGCAATGCCACAAACACCGGGTTAAAAACAACACCAAGAACTTGTACTAATAGTACCTTCTATTTTGGGGGTTAGTTTATCCCCAAATGGTATTTCCAGAACCCTTACATCATGCAATCCTCACAATCCCCTTGTGAAGAAAGCCAGGCAATGTCATCAGTCAGTTGTCCGGGGCTCCTAATCCCCCAAAGACCAACAGACAAACTGGGTTCGACCTTGGGGTCTTTCCCCCTCAAAAAATAAATCTACATAGCTCATGTCCCCACCTAAGGTTTTACCCTGGTTATATCTGAATTTACCTTATTTCTACTCTCTCCAGGAAAACATTAGGCTTATTCAATCACGTCTGACTCTTCATGGCTAGGTAGACCACAGGATCCACGGGGTTTTTTTGGCAAAGATACTGGAGTCGTTTGCCATTTCTTTTTTCAGCAGATTAAGGCAACCAGAGACTAAGTGACTTGCCCAGGGTCAAACAACTAATAAGTATCTGAGACTGGATTTGAACTCAGATCTTCCTGACTTCAGGCCTAGTGCTTTATCCACTGAGCCATCTAGCTACAAAACTTGAATTCACATCCAGCCTCAGATATTTACTAGCTGTATGACCCTGGGCAAATCACTTAACCTTTGTCTGCCTCAGTTTCTTCATCTGTAAAGTAAGGATAATAATGGCATCTACTTCCCAAGGTTGTTATGAAGACCAAATGAGCTAATATTTATAAAATACTTAACACAGTGCCTGGCATTTAGTAGGTACTATATTAAATGTTAGATCTTATTTACTATATTTTTAGAGATGTTAAATATTTTTCTTCAGCAACATTCACTTTCTACTAATTGTTTTCTTAAAACATCTGGCTTCTCAACAAATAGCTTATCTTTTTAAAATTTAATTTCTTATTTTTCTTTTTTTGTTATTTTTTAATTTTATACTTAAATACAAAATGAGAAAAGAAAAAAAAAAGCATCGTCAGGTATGCAGCAGACCATAAGAGCAGATTCAAATAAAACAATAAATTTCCATTTCAAGAAAATACTACATTGTCTTCAAAGCTTCCCAGCTTTGCTTCTTTGTTGGTTTTCTTTTGTTCTCTGCTTTGTATTTTTTACTTTATTTTCCCCTCCCCCCCCAAGAAGGCTACAATTAAGCATGGACATATATATATACACACATACATATATACACACATATATATGTATATATATATATATATACATATATATATAATACACACACAGACAGATATACACATAGATATATAAACATATATGGATATATATACATACGCATAGATATCTATAAACATACACATATATACTCATATACATATATGTAAGACTAATTTATTATTTTTCAGTTTTTTTAAAAATTATTTTTCACAATGAAATTTTGTTACTATACGTCTAAAGATGTTTACCCTCCCCTCGGTCTGTAATGCATGCCTTCCTCATTTCTGTCTCTCAGTTTCTTAGAGTCTCTGTTCAAAGCAAAGCTTATGTATCACCTGCAGAAGCTTGGGCTGTTCTATAAAGCAGTTAGGTGGCACAGTGGGTTGAATGCTGGGTCTCAAGTCAGGAAGACCCAAGTTCAAATCCTGGCACTTAACAGCTGTGTGACCCTGGGTAAGACCTCTATTACCCTCAGCTTCCTTATTTGTAAAGGACAGATAATGTTTATATTCAATAAACATTTATTAAATACCTACTATGTTCCAGGGACTGTGTTAATCATAAGTGTTACAAAAAGAGGCAAAAGACAGTCCCTACCCTCAAGGAGCTTACATTCTGGCAGAGGAGACAATGCTTTGTAAACCTGAGTGCTATGTAAATGCTCACTATTATTATTATCTTGCCCTATCGATATGTATTTATCTGTGTTTTTGTTGTTGTTCAGTCTTTTTTTTTTTTCAGACATGTCAGACTCTTTGTGGCCCCCAGTTGGGGTTTTCTTGGCAGAGACACTGGAATGGTTTTCCATTTCCTTCTCCAACTCATTTTACAGATGAGGAAACTGAGGCAAACAGGATTAAGGGACTTGCCCAGGGTCACAGCTAGGAAGTGTCTGAGGCTGGATTTGAACTCAGGTCCTCCTGACTCTACTCCAGGTGCTCTATCCATTGTGCCACCTAATTTATCTGTGTACATGCTGTGTGAATGGAACTTTGTCCTAGGAACCAGGAAGACCTCTGGCTGAATCCCACCTCAGACACTCACTATGACGCTGGGCAAATCACTTGGTTTCTCTCTGGGCCTCAGTTTCTTCATCTGTAAAACTAGGAGGATTGGACTTGAATACCTTTGACCCCAGGCTGTATCCCACTCAGTAGCATGTAAGCTCCTTGAGGGCAGGGGCTTTGTCCAAATCTTTGCATCACC
Source organism: Phascolarctos cinereus (assembly GCF_003287225.1). Classification (NCBI taxonomy): domain Eukaryota; kingdom Metazoa; phylum Chordata; class Mammalia; order Diprotodontia; family Phascolarctidae; genus Phascolarctos; species Phascolarctos cinereus. Next base: position 51,270,562 of record NW_027555736.1, on the reverse strand, counting down.
AGTTCCTACCCCAGAGTCTTGAACACAAACCAGATTGAAGAAATATTTATTGAATCAAATTACAGACAAATAAATTAGGCAGCTAGGAGGTGCAGTCAAAATAGTGCTGGCCTGGAGTTAAGAAGACCTGAGTTCAAATCCAGCCTCAGACGCTTACTAGCTTCATGTCCCTGGGCAAGTCACTTTACCCTGTTTGCCTCAGTTTCCTCATCTGTAAAATGAGCTGGAGAAGAAAATGGCGAACTGAGCCAGTATCTTTGTCAAGGAAATCCCAGACAGGGTCACAAAGAGTCGGTCACGACTAAAATGACTGAAGGACAAAAAATTGGCACTCAAAGAAATAATGTGGCTTGCCCAAGGTGACACAGCTAGTGACTTGGAAATTCGGCTAGAATCTAAGTATCCTGATGCCAAGTCTTCCAGAGTGGTTCGTGCCAGGACAGCCGATAGCCTGGAATTATGAAATAGACACCGTGCCAAGTTCCAGAGAGAAAAGGGAAGACAGAGAAAGTGGTTTTGTTTGTTTCTACTTGCCTGGCTTGCAAAAAGCAGTATGTGTGTGTGTAAGCACGAATACGCATGCTTTTTAAAAAGTCCATAGAAGGGGTGGGACTCACGATGCTTAAGGTCAGAGATAAATCTACGATCTTACGACCCATATGTCTCTCTGGGTTTTAGTTTCCTTGTCTTCAAAAAGGAGGGAGGTCGAGCTCAATGACTTCCAAAGGGCCCTTTCCACCTCTCCAGTTTTCATATTTTAGAGTTCTACCCCATAGATATGATTCCAGACAAATAGCTGGGTTCCTTAAAGTAACTGATGGGAGATTCTAGGCACACATTTGTAAGAGGAGAATATGCTCTCGTGTGGATGGGAGAGAGTGGAGGTGTGGGGCAAAGCCTTGTCAGAGGGAAGCAGTGGTTTCTATTTTTTTGTAAATGAGGAAACAGAGGCTAGCAAAGGAAAGTATCTTGGCCATAGCCTCCTAACTAGCTAGTAAGTTATAGTCACATCATTAATAGCTAGCATGCATATAACACTTTAAGGTTTGCAAAGTGCTTTGCAAATATTATCTTATTTCATCCTCACAGCAATCCTGGGAGGTAGGTGCTAGTATCATTCCCATTTTGCAGATGAGGAAACTGAAGTTGACAGAGGTGATGCAACTTGCTCGTGTTTGTACAGATAGTGAGTATCTGTGGTGGGATTTGAACTCAGATATTCCTGACTCCAGGCCCAGTCCCCCATGTATTTAGAGGTCATCTAATCCAACTTCCTTATTTTACAGATAAGAAAACCAAGGCCCAGAGAAGTGAAATGAAGTTCAATTCTATAAACATTTATTAAGCACCAGGCTTAGTGCCACAGTGCTAGGCACTGTGCAAAGTGCTAGCAAAACAAAAAAGAGACAGAAGACTTGTCCAGACGACTTGGCCAAAGTCACCTAGAAAATACATGGCAGGGAGAGGTTTCCAAATCAGGACCTCTGACTCTAAACTCTGTGCTCTTTCCACAGCACTACTCTGAAGGAGAGCCAGGATTAGAATCCATAGTCTCACCAAGACACTTTCTACTTCTTTGCACTCTCCTGTATAATGTTATTAGCATATTGAAAGAAAGTTATAAAGAAACTTGGCTCTGGAGGAGAGCTGAGAAAATGTACCATTATCTTCACTTATTTACAGAGGTAGGGGACTATGGGCATGAATGTTGCATATCCTATCAGACTCCATTGATGTGTTGATTTATCTAAGTGGGTTTTTTCTTTCTTTATTTTTACCCTTTTCTTACAAGAGGTGAGAGAATGAGGAAGAATATATTTGAAAATAAAGATAATATAAAAACAAAAGATATGGGTAAAAAAAATTTTGAAAGAAAGGAGTGACAATACAAGGGATACTATCAATATATCATATTCATTGTTGGACCAAACAAAAGCATGCCTGGGTCTGCAAACAATAATTTACAGGAGAAAAGAATGGATGTATGAGGAGAGAAGTGAAGAACACACACATACACACACACACACTTATACACAGAAATCTGTTTGTAGGGTCAGGGTACAGAGATTGAGTATGCATGTGCTGACAAAAGAGCATGATGTCAGTGCTGAGCTGGGATGTGTGTGTGTGTGTGTGTGTGTGTGTGTGTGTGTGGCAGGGGGAGGTATCTGTTTTCTCAGCTGATCTGGTGTTTAGTGTTTGTACGCACATCTCTCTAAGCAGCTGGTGCCCACAAGCACCCAGGGCAGGAGGGAGAACACTCTCTGGGGTAGACCATGTTCTCAGAAAGGCTGAGCTAAGTCAACAGATGAAACCAGAGCAAACTTATCACATCACGCTGGACAACGCAGAGCCTCGGATGGCAAATTCCTCTCAAGTCAGTTTCTTGGACCACTCCGGGCTGCCCTCATCAGCATCTTCCCTGTGTTCCTGGGAAACATTCATCTTCGGCTGAAAATGCTTTTTACTCAATCACTGGACTTCTTTCTCACAAGCATGTAAAGTCTAAAGTTGGAAGGACCTCAGAAGTCATCTAGTGCAGCCCTTTTATTTTACAGGAGAGTAAACTGAGACCTAAGGAGGTCTAGTGACTGGGTCAAATTCACACAGGTACTCAGTCAGTCAATAAGAAGCAGATCTACTAATATTCTGGACTTCGTGCTAAGAGCTGGGAGTACAAAGAAAGGCAAAGACAGTCCCTGCTCTCAAAGAAGCTTAAGTCCTGGAAACAGGATTTGAACTCAGATCCTCTAATTCGGAGGTATCCTACCTGAAGAAGGCAAAACTCCCAAGTGTAGCCTGAACTAGATTAAAATGAAATTGGGAAATGTTTAATGAAATAAATAAAAATACAATTCAGCATAGATAATGTTAATTTGTGGTTTTCTAAGTCAATATGTGGCCAAAAGGTTTTATCTCTATTAGAGTTTGATACTACTGCCTAACCCCACAACCATGGTATTACACTGCCATCAAAGACCTTCCCTAGATTCTCCTCTGTCCCCAGCGTGCCATCTGGACAGGCTCAACTCAGAGATAGTGTGGGTTCAGTTCTAGACCACTGCAATGAAGGGAATATCACAATAAAGTGAGTCACACAGATATTTTGGTTTCCCAGTACATATAAAAATTATGTTTACACTATACTGTAGTCTATTAAATGTGCAATGGCATTGTATTAATTAAAAATGCTTTTTTGCTAAAAAAAAATATACTAACCATCACCAGAATCTTCAGTGAATCATAATTTTTTTGCTAGTGGAAGGTCTTGCTTGATGGCTGCTGATTGATCAGGGTTGTGGTTGCTGAAGGTTGGGGTGGCTGTGGCAATTTCTTAAAATAAGACAAAAAGGAGGTTTGTCACGTCGATGGACTTTCCTTTCATGAAAGATTTCTCTGTAGCATGCAATGCTGTTTGATAGCATTTTAGCTCTAATAGAACTTCTTTCAAAATTGGAGTTAACCTCAAACCCTGCCGCTGCTTTATCAACTAAATTTATGTAATATTCTTCAATATTGTTGTGTCTTAGGGAATAGGGAGGCCCAAGGAGAAAGGAGAGAGATGGGGAATGGCTGGTCGGTGGAGCAGTCGGGGACACACGCAACATTTATCAATTCATTTCACCTCCTTGTATAGCTGTTGTTTGTGATGCCCCAAAACAATGCAATAGTAACACTAAAGATCACTGATCACAGCTCACCATAACAGACATAAAAATAATGAAAAGTTTTGACATATTGCGAGAATTACCAAAATGTGACATAGAGACATGATGTGAAGACATACTGCTGGAAAAATGGTGCCCATAGACTTGCTCAATACAAGGTTGCTGTAGATCTTCAATTTGTAAAGAAAACCCAAAACCTCAATATCTGCAACACCACAAAGTGAAATGCAATAAAACAAGGTCTGTCTGTGTTCTTCCCCTCTGTAAAGCCTTTCCTCTCCCTTCTCTGTTTGGATGAATTCTGTGATCTAGACCAGTACCTGCCACGCGATAGACACTTACCTACTGCCTGTTAAGTTGAATTGAATTGTATTGAATCCTATCCTTCCTTCAGTGAATGAATGAAAAAGTATTCATTAGGACTTTATTATGTTTTTTAACAAGACTTTATTATGCATAAAACACTTAGCAAAGAGCTGTGCTGAAGGCCGGAGACAGAAAATTAAGACAGGCCTCCTCTCAAGGCACTCACATTCTTTTTTTTATTCTATTTTTAATTTATAGAACAAAACAAGCATTTCCACAATATAATATCATCGACAGATTTGTACATGAAACTGCAAATCTGCTATACACACCTTGCTATTCCTTTCAAATATACAACACAATTATCATGTAAATTTCTTTTTTTTCTTCCTCTCCACCACTAGGCACAAATAAATAAATAAATATACACACGTATACATATAAACATATATAAATACACACACATATATGTATGTATGTCCCTATATACAAATATGTAAAATTATTCTAACTGTACTTCCATTTATCAGTTCTTTCTTTGGATACAAATAATGTCTTTCTTCATATGTCCTTTATAGTTACTTTGGGTATTTATAATAGACAAAAAAGTAATGTGCAGAACCAAGGTGCTCATATTCTAATAGGAGGAGATGGGTTATATCCAGGAGGATTCTGTTGCTAATCAGCTGGAAAGACCTAGTGGTTATAGCCCTGTACCCGGAAGGAACCCCAGAGGCTATTGGTTCCAAGAGTCCTTAACTTGAGGTCTGTGAACTTCTAAAAAATTTTTTTAAATATTTTAACGGCTATTTCAATATAATTGGTTTCTTTTATAATCCTCTGAATGTCATTTTATGCATTTAGAAACATGATTCTGAGAAGGGATCTCTAGGCTTCCCCAGGCAGCCCAAGAGTGTCCATGATAAATAAAAAAAGGTTAAGACTCCCTGACCCAGCCCAACCCTCTCATTTCACGGGTGGAGTTACTTACTTGCCCATCACACGCAGGACTTACTTGCAGGAGGCAGGTTTTGAAGCCAGGTTCTCTGGCTCAGTGCTCTTCCTACTGTATCATGCTGATGGTTCTTAAGGTACAGAAAGCAGACGAAATTGCATTTTTTTTTTTTAGTGTTATTTCCATGAGAAAAAAAAAAGCCAGTTTCTGGTGTTTGGCTTTTCAGTAGCTGGGTACAGTTCCCAAGGCTCTTGGGACTATATGCCTTTTAAGGGTACAGGTGTCTGTTCCTAACACTTACCCTGAGAAGCCTCCTCTGGTCCAGGGCTTCTTAGAAACTTTCTCCACTCTCAATCCCTACAGCTCTTCTTAAACTGTGGGTTACCACCCTTGAGCAATCCCAAATTCTTTCTTCCCCTTGGCCTCCTCAGACATTTCCCTCTGTACCACTGATTATTAGGCTTAGGGAATCTGAAATTCTCAAAGGGACAGAAAGTTTGTGAAGAACCCTCTGGGCTGGAAGCTTTGGACTTGTAGACTATAAACTCCATGAAGGCAAGGACTTCCTCGGATCTAAACCCTGTAGGGCCTCCAGGACCAAGCACAGGGCCCTGCATACAATTATTGCTTAATAAATATTTTGTAAATTGAGTTGACTCCCCTAAAAGTCCTTCTTGTATGTAGGTCTGCTCCCTGAGTGTGCCAGGGCTAGGTGAGAAACAGCAGATCAGACTCACTGCTGAATTATTGGCCTGGTCAACACATGTTTGCTGGCATCTTACTTCCCTGACCTGTTTGGCTGACACTCTGTGGCCCTTGTCAAAGGCCTGCTCATTCCTCCCGTCAATCATCTGCTTTAATCCGCTGCTCTCCTACCTGCTTCCTATCCCTATCTAGGCGAATGCACAAAACCCCAAGTTTACAGCTTCTACTTTCTTAAAGTGTGGGGTAAGGGGAAGACAAAGTTCTCCTTCAGAAACTCAGGCCTCCCAGGAAAGATCCAGAAAGGTTTACCGCGCAAGCCGTTGTTCCTTTGTTTCCTTCCTTAAAAGGCCTCTCTTCTCCAGGTCCATTCCAGACAAAGAGCACATCAACATGCATTTATTAAGTGCCTACTGTGTGCCAGGTACTATGATTCCCCTTGTCTCTCAATTTTATCCCTCACTCCATGACCTAAATAAATGTTGTCCCTTTCAGTCCACATCAGGACCAGCCTTTTGAGTAAATGGAGTAGATGGTTGCTGACAAGGCATGATTAGAGGTGTTCCAGGTAGAGCTGTTTCCCACAATTACCTTTCCCGAACATCCCTCATCCATCAAAGTGCCTGGAGTTCCACTGTTAGAGATGTATTCCTTTGACTCATAGGCTCCTCCCACATTAGAAGTGGGGGGCAGGGGGGAGGGGGGCGATTCCCCAGAGACAGAAATCATCTCCAATTCATCCTTCACACAGTGGCTAAAGTAATTTTCCTAAAGCACAGTGCCGATCACCATGCTCCCCTATTCCAAAGCGTGTTGCATCTAAAACAAAATACAAACTCCTAAGCTGGGCATTTAAGGTCCTCCACAGACAGCCTCTAACCTGCCTTTCCAGTCTTATTTCATTTCATGATCTATGATAGCTACTCCCCAAACTTGACAAGCTATCTCCTAGCATTCACAAAGGCCATCTTGTCTGTCTCTTGTGTCTGGAGGCACTCCTTCCACAGCCCCACCTTTTAGAAACTACATCTTCTTTCCAGGCTCAGCCCAGGTGCTTTCTCTGGTGGGGGAGAGGCATCCCCCAGCCCACCCACCTGCCAGCTGAAGTTATAGATCAAAGCTAGAAGGGAGCCATTGGCTTCAGAACCCTTATTTTGCAGAGCAAGATTTTCTCCTCTTCCTACCTCACACCCCCCAAGGAGAATGGAAGCTTCTTAAGAGGAGGGACAGCGGCTTGCTTGGTTTTTTTTTTTTACCCTGGTACCTCCCTTCTAAAACCAAAACAAATCCACGGTGACAATCAAAACTAGAATTGTTGTTAATATACAATGAACGTTCCTAGGCACCTTTTCCTAAGGACCTAAGCAAACCATGAGTTCTTGGGAAACCAGGCTGGAAGAAGAAATATGTAATCCAAGTCTTAAGAGAAATTAGAATCCAAATTGTTAAGACTATCCATTTAAAAAAAATGATTAACTGGATTTCCTTTTAGGTACATTCTCACCCATTCACATCCTTTTGGAGGCACATCTGATTCAAGCTCCATGCCTCTCCTCTCCTTCCATCCATTCTTCCATCCCTTCCTTCAACAATGTATGTTTCTTAGGCATAACTCATTATTTGCATGTTTCCCCCTTCGTTAAATGTGAGCTCCTTGAGGGCAGGCATTGTTTTAACCTTTGTATCCTCAGCACTTATCACAGTGCCTGGAAATTAATAAATGCTTATTGATTCATTGATGCCACTACCTAGCACACAGTAGGTGTTTAACAATGGTAGTTTGTTCTTTCATTCATTCTAATCTAGTCCAACCTCTTCATTTCATGACGAAGCTTAGAGGCACTGAGTGACTTACCCAAGGCCCCAGTTAGTGGCTGGTTAGTGACCGAGCTAAAATAAAAGCCAAGTCTCCAGCTACTGTGCTCTTTCCTTGAATGCTAAATATATTTATATAATTATAAATTATATTTATGTTGAGTTTTAGGTTTGTAAAATACTTTATACACATTGCCTCCTTTGAGCTCTTCAACTAACCAGTGAGATATATCCTTCAGATATTATTCTCCTCATTTTACAGATGAAAAATCTGAAGGTCAGAGATGTTAAGTCATTTGCTCATGGTCACACAGAGCCAGGAAGAGAACCCAGGTCTTCCTGTCTCCCAGTACAACACTCTTTCCACTCTCCTATGCCATGAGGCATAGAGCTAAGGATAATAAGTCAAAGGAAATAGTCTCTGTCCTCAAAGGGCTTACTTTCTACTGGCTGTAAGTAAGTGGAAGTAAAGATGAAAAGTTTGCTGATTTGAATGTAAATGATGGCGGTCCCCATTAACAGATGCTATAATTTTTCAGAGAAATCCCAAAAGATAGAAAACATTATTGAAGGCTTTATGGAAAACAAATCAGATAATTCTCTGCTTCTAGAATTATGAATTGGTTCAGGCTGTTCTAAAAATCAGTTTGGAATTATTCAAGGAAAGTGATTAAACTGTTCATATCTTTTGACACAGAAACCTCAAAACTAGGACAACATCCCAGGAAGGTTGATGGTAGCAAAAAACCACCCAAATGTACAAAAATGGTCATAGCATCATTTTTTGGGGATAACAAAGGGATAGAGGTTAAATACGGGTCACGGAGAGTTGAAAAAACTATGGTCTACAAATGCAGTGGATGATTGATAAGATGGAAACAACGCCAAATATGAAGGGATTTTTTTCAGAGAAACATGGGGCAAACTAGAAAGTGGCACAGAGTGAAAACATCAGAACCAGGAGGACAATGGCTGCCACAGTGTAGTCTCCCACAAAAAAAACAGTAAATTTCTGGTCAGTTATTAAAGTCTGCCAAAGTTCTGTTAATAACCTATTCAACCCAACCCAATAGGATGGACATTTATTACAAAGCATAAGGCTTTATGCTAGGCAATAGGGACAAAAAGCCAGAAGGAAGAGCTCTTGACCTAAGGCACTTTATCTTTTATTTTCAATAATCAAATTCTATTTTCAATAATCTGGGTTTTCCCCTCATGAAATGTACTCTGTAAAGAAGTTTGTTTGTGTTTTTGTTGGGAAGTATCTGTTACAACAAAACAAATTGTAAGGGTCAGTCATTTTACAACTATGGAAACTGAGGCCCAGATAGACAGTATAGTATAGTGAAAAGAATGATGGACTTCAAGTCAGGTGATTTGAGGTTTGAATCCTGGCTCTGACATTTACTGTCTCAGTGTTGAGAGTCTACCAAGCTCTCAAATCCCAAAATACTCAGCAAGCCACTCAAAGGCACACAACTGAGCCACGGGAGGCCCTTGAACCTCTTTCTTCTTGACTTCCTTATTCCAAAGCATTTGTTATTGTTTGTCCTCCATTCTAGAAGGGAACCATGACCCAGAAGGAGATGCCATGACTTGCAAGTGAATTGGATTTAAATGAGGGAAGGCTGTGCAAAGTCATCCACCTCACTTTCTCCTCCAGAGCCAAGTGGGTCCAGTGGCCAGATGTAGATCAAGACAACTGGAGATGGCACAGGATGCGGATGCAGTGGGAGATCTTGGCCTTTTTAAGCTAAAGATCTCAGGTCTTTGTCTGAGGCAATACCCATTCAGTGATTAAGGCTAGGTAAGAAATGAGGCAGAGAATGGCCTCTTTACCTAGAGAAGAAGAAGAAGAAGAAGAAGAAGAAGAAGAAGAAGAAGAAGAAGAGAAGAAGAAGAAGAAGAAGAAGAAGAAGAAGAAGAAGAAGAAGAAGAAGAAGAAGGAGAAGGAGAAGGAGAAGGAGAAGGAGAAGGAGAAGGAGAGGAGAAGGAGAAGAAGAAGAAGAAGAAGAAGAAGAAGAAGAAGAAGAAGAAGGAGAAGGAGAAGGAGAAGGAGAAGGAGAAGGAGAAGGAGAAGAAGAAGAAGAAGAAGAAGAAGAAGAAGAAGAAGGAGAAGGAGAAGGAGGAGGAGGAGGAGGAGGAGGAGAAGAAGAAGAAGAAGAAGAAGAAGAAGAAGGAGAAGGAAGAAGGAGAAGGAGAAGGAGAAGAAGAAGAAGAAGGAGAAGGAGAAGAAGAAGAAGAAGAAGAAGAAGAAGAAGAAGAGAAGAAGGAGAGGAGAAGAAAAGAAGAAGAAGGAGAAGAAGAAGAAGAAGAGAAGGAGGAGGAGGAGGAGAAGGAGGAGAAGAGGAAAAAGCAAGAGAAGGAGGAGAAGAGGAAGAAGAAGAGAAGAAGAAGAATCAACCTGGGAGGGGAAGATTCTCAGGGTTTTTGTTCAAAACAGAAAAAATTGCTATTTATATTCACTCTGAGCCACCATAGCCCAAATAATGACCTTGTTGCCCAATTGAAATGAGAGCCAGAGTGATCTGGATTTAAGTAATGGTCCTTAAAAAAGAAATCTGGCCGGTAAACCCCAAGATATCTTGGGAGATTTATGTGATCAAAAAGCATGTACCCAAGTGGAGAAGATACATCTTAAGTCACAAGAGGCTAACACCTCAGTCTCAGGCTCAAATTTCAGTTTGTGGCCAATTTAAACCCTCATCTATTTGTACTAGTGCTATCTAAATCTTTGCTTATCTTCCCACAGACTTGTAAAACCTTGTTTGCTGGAGCATTTGAATAAAGGAACAAAGGACTGCAAAATATAGCTTGGGGGGGCTGCACAGCCCTCTCCCCCTCTTCCAGTTTGAGGCCCCTACCTTAGATATGTGGTTAACTAGGCACTTGGAATGAGAGTAGCGGGTGTCCTGAGTGCAGAGAAGGTGAGGGCAGACAGACTGGATAGTGTAATGGGTAGAGCTCTGGACTTGACATCTCACCCACACATACACATGTTAATGCATTGTCAACGTGGGAGCCCTTCCTCCTGGTACAGAACTCATCATCCGCCTCCACTCTGCTCCTCTTCCAAACATCCTTCTTTCTATCTAGGCTACTACCAGTCTTGTCACCAAGGTCAGCAATTCGGGGTGGTCCTTGAATCTTCACTTTCTGTCACCCCACATGGCCAACCAGCTGCAAATGTGTTCTTTTCCACCCCACCACAGCTCTTTCATCCATTCCCTCACCACTCACAGGGCAACCACCCTAGTGCAGGCCCTCATGGCCTCTTACTTGGAGTATTTGGGTTTCTGGGGTGGTTGGTTTTGAATCATTTCAGTCGTGTGTTACTCTCCATGACCCCATTTGGGGTTTTCTAGTCTCCTAATATTTTCTCAGCCACTCCAGTCCATCCTGCACACAGCAACAGATGTGCTATTCCTAAGGCACAGGATGTGACCAAATCACTCCCCTACTCAATAAATCTCAGTGGCTCCTTATAGTCTTTAGGAGCAATTACAAATTGCTTGGTATTTGAGGCCCTTCATACCCTGGACCCATCCAGCTTTATAACACATTTTCCCCTTCGCACATTCTTCAGGTCAGCAAAACCAGCCTTCCTACTATTCCTCCTACAAATCAATACAACGCTATCTCTCATCTCCACACCTTTGTACTTGCAGTATCCTTCAAGCCTGGTATACACTCCCACCTAATTTCTGCCTTTTAGAATCCCTGGTCTTTTTCAGGGTTCAGCTCAAGCACTGCCTTCTCTATGAAACCTTCCTTGACCCCCAGAGTGGCTGTTGTAATTATTTTCTCTTGTAGCCCAATAACTCTCTCTTGTATCTATTTCATATGTACTTACACATATACATGTCTCCCACTCTCACCCTCACCCAGATTATAAACTATTCTGAGGACTGGCACTGTTTTATTCTTGTCTTTTAATTCATCTATTTGGTCTCTGTAATCATCATCTGAAGTTAGGTAGTGAATTGGATAGAGAGCCAGGCCTTGAAAACCTTAAAATGCTAGCTATTATTAATTATTATTACTTATATTACCAATCTCAAAAGATTGTTATGAGGACTTTTAAAAGGCAGACTAAATGTAGAGTTGTAACTGACATGGGCAGCTATGTCAGGAAGACCTGAGTTCAAATCAGGCCTCAGTCACTTACTATCTATCTGATCCTGGGCGAGTCACTTAACCCTGTTTGCATCAGTTTCTTCATCTGTAAAATTAGCTGGAGAAGGAAATGGCAAACTACTCCAGTATCTTTGCCAAGAAAACTCCAAATGGGGTCAAGAAGAGTCAGACCCAACTGAAATGTCTAAACAGTAACAACTGACATGGGAGATGAATATGACTATAAATCAGGGATTCTTAATCTGGGTTCTATGAACTTTTAAAAACATATTTTGATAACAGTATTTCAATATAATTGGTTTCCTTTGTAATCTTATATATTTTATATGATACAGTTAAAACCATTCTTCTGAGATGGGTCTATGGACTTCACCAGACTGTTAATGACCCACAAAAAAGTGAAGGACCCCCAGACCCTCCACCCCGGACTTCGTAGTTTCCCCTCCCCCCATGGGCCACAGGAGCTATCATAATTTATACCTCACACATTTTACGTTCTATTGATGTTTTATTCTGCCGTCTGTCCATCCTGTACAATCCTGTCTATACCACCCTTGGTGTGTCTGTCTTAGATGTGAACTCCCTCCTTTCCAATGGGCAAGGACATAATTTATGTAACTCTCTTTGTTCAAAGCCATGACTAGGCCACATGCAATTAGGTGCTTAATGAGGGCTTGGGAGGATGAGGATAATGACTGTGGTCTTTACACAATCTTTAGGCTGAAGGGTTATCCAGTTCATTCCCCTGGCTCCAAGCAACAGCATACTTAGGATCAGCAATCAGATTTAGAGTTAGAAGAAATCTTAGAGGTCCTTTAGTCCAACCTCTTCAGTTGACAGAGAAGGAAACTGAGGCCAGAAAGAGAGAAGGGACTGTCCAAGGCCATATAAGCAGCAGAGCCGGGATCTTTTTTTTTTTAAATGTAATTTAATTATATGAACTGATGCAAAGTGGAGTGACCAGGACCAGGAGAACACTGGATAGAGTAACAGCAACACTGTGCAATGATCAGCTGTGAATGGCTTAGCTCTTCTCAGCAATGTAATGATTCAAGGTGATCCCAAAGGACCCATGAAGAAAAATGTGATCCATTTCCAGAGAAAGGACTGATAGGAGTATGAATGCAGACTAAAGCAGACTTTTAAAAAACTTTTTTATTTGTCTTGCTTTTTTAAAAGTTTGCTTTCTTTTGCGACATGGCTAATATGGAAATATGTTTTACAGAACTTCACAACTATAATCTATGTCATTTTGCTTGACTTCTCTAGCAGGGAAGAGAGGAAGGAAGGAGGGGGGTAATTCAGAATTCAAAAATTTTTAAAAAATGTTAAAATTTCTCTACATGTAAATGAGAAAAAATAAGGGAGAAAACAAGGAAATGTAATTAAATTTTTAATGAATAAAAATCTATTTATTTTCTTCCCCGGAAATCTCCCCCCCCCCGAGAAAAACTAAAACAAAACCTTTATAACTAATGTGCATAATCAGGCAGAACAGATTCCTACATTGGCCATGTTGAAAAAACATGTTTCCTCCCATAGCTTGAGTCCATCACCTCTCGGTCAAGAGGTAAGTAGCAAGCTTTCTCATTACTCCTGTGGAATAGGGACGGGTCCTTCTGTTGGTCAGAGTTTTTAAGTCTGTCACAGTTGTCTCTACCTTATTGTTGTGATTGCATGAAGCGTTCCAACTCAAATCTTGTGAACCGATCTACAAACACGTATTCAGCAATGGACTAGACTTTGAGAATACCAAAAGTGAAATAAACCCTACCCTCAGAAACTTATATCAATAAAAACAATATATATGTTGCATGTACTGTATATATAGTATACTATCATATAGGTTATATATGAATATATAGCACATATTACATATATACTAGTATACTATCTAGAGTATGTATAATATAGTATACACTATATATCCTAGGATACTGTATATAGTATGTGTAGTATACTAGGATACTGTAGATGTATGTATGGACATGTATATAAATTCAATACAAGGTGATGGGGGGAGGTGCCAGCAGATGGGAGAATCAGCAGTGTCCTCTTGCAGAAGGTGGCCTTTGATGAAACCACGGGGTTCTAAGAGGCACTGAGGAGGTAGTACATTCCAGGCAGAGTGGAGAGTGTCCGCAAAGGGGGATGGAGTAACCCAAGAGAGGAGCAAAAAGAACCATTGGGAGGGATTAGAGTATGTAAAGGGGAGGAATGTGAAATGCGCCTCTAATATTTCTTCCATTACCTTATCTCTCTGATACTTCCTTCCAGACACCTGAGAAGACCACTCATTTTGAGGAAATGTCTACCACTTACTTGGATCACCATCTGGAAGTCCCTCCTTATATTTTTTGTGGTTACCTCCCCCCACACACACACACTTCCATAATATATTGTATACATAATAGAGTAATAAGTTCTGGGGCAGCAGACAAACCTGGCTAAAGGGTAATAACCTCCAATGAGGCTCACCCCTCTATAACTAGCCTGGCCACCCGCTAACCAGGCCCTTGACCATCAGAAAGGAACAGATATTGGACTTTATCTGCTCTGCAATCCACCAATCCACTTCTCTGCCCCTCTCCTTTCTACCTCTTTCTTTCATTCTTTTTCCCACCTCCTTCTTAAGGATTGATAATCACAACATGACCTTTGCTGCTTTAAAGGACAGGACAGGACAGTCCAGGTGCCTGTGACTCCATTCAGAGGAGGGGAGGGCACCTGGACAGAAGCCCCCAACCCTGACCACCACTCCCTGCTCCCTCCTGTGTCAGCCCTGTCTTGCCCTTCCACTGTCTTCTGGAACGCCCTTGCCTCATGCCCTCTATTTACTTAGATATTTTATATTTCTTTAGGTGTGTCTGCTTCCTTCCCTTTTGACCCCCCCCCAATAAAATGCAAGTTCTTTGAGAGCACAGATTGTTTCATTTTATCTCTGTATCCCCACTGCCGAGCATACAGTAGGCATCTGAAAAATGCTCATTGAATTGAAATAAAATAAAATTTAACCTAAACACCTCTCCTGCTCTTCATGAAATCCCTTTGCCAGACATCCAGTACTCATTGGGGAAGATCAACATGAATTCCTGATCCTTTCTACAAAAGCCTTTCCACCATTTTCTGTAAGCCACAATATACCTGAGGAGGGTGTAGACTTTGTAGGGTGTTTGAGAGGAGTGAGGAAAAATGAAAATGATGGCATTTTTCAGGGCTGGGAAGAGAGTGGCTGAGGCCCAGGAAGCAAAGACTTGTGTCCTCTGGAGGACTTCCCTTCAGAAATAAGGAGGGGATTGGTGGGAGGGTTAAGTCAAGTCAACAAGCACCTACTATGTGCCTGGCTGTTAGAGGGCCCAGCGGCTAGAGAGCTGGGCCTGGAGTCAGGAAGACCTGAGTTCAAATCCAGTCTCCGACACTTACTAGCCGTGTGACCTTGGGCACATCACTTAACCTCTCTTTGCCTTAATCCACTGGAGAAGAACATGGCAAATGCCTCCAGTAGTATCCAAGAAAACCCCATTAACGGTATGGTCTCTGGGGTCATGAGTGTCAGACACAACTGAACAAAAACATGTGCTTAGAACTGTACTGAGAGCAGGGGATATGAAGAAAAGGAAAAGGGGGAAAACAGAGCTCCCAGTCTAATGGGGGAGACAATTTGCCTAAGTAAGATCTATACAGGATAAATCAAAGATAATCTCGGAGAGAAGACCTGAAGATTTGGGAAGGCCAGAAAGGCTTTTCTTTTTTTTCCAGAAAGCAGGGCTTTAGCTGAGCCTTTGAGGAAAGCCAGGTGATAGGGATGAGGAGGGGGAGAGTTCCAGGCATGAAGGACGCCACTGAAAATGCCCCTTGTCTGAAATGCATGCAAAAGAAGGCAGGGAGGGAGAGAGGGAGGGAGGGAATGTGCTTCCCGCTTTATGGTTAGTCCTTATGGAGAGAATTTCCTGTCTGGAAGCCTGCCCCCATGGTGCCTAATTGACAGCCCCTGGCCCAGGTGCAGTCTGTTATCCTAGAAGCTGGGGGCTCTTAACCAAACACAGCTGGGCAAAGGGAGGCCTGGGCAACGAGAGAAGAGGGGACATTGAATGCTCTTTCTCGCCCACTCAGAATTCTTGCATCTCTGGTTCCTGAGCACCCCTCCTCATGTTGTTGTTACCCCCCCTTCCCCCCACCCCCACCTCCATCCCACCCCCGCCATCCCAGGTACTTCTGTCTCCTAGAGCAAGAGGGGCTTTTTAAATGCTTTGAATTGACCAATTAAGATCAAATAATCACACCTGCCAAGTCTCTGAGCCTGAGATGAGGTTTTTTCCTGGTGACCTGTTTATGGCATACGGGCCATACTGACCACACCTTGGACATAGCCCTTGACTTTGTTATAGAGAGGTCTGATGGTGAGCCTCTCCCCCTCTGCCCCTCCTCCTCCTCCCCTCCCCATCTCCACTCCCTCCTTCTTTCCTTCCTCCCCTCCATCTCCCTCCGCCTCCCCCCTCCATCCCTCATCTTAGTCCAACCCACTCATTGTACAGGTCACAGGATCTTAGATTTAGAGCCAGAAGGGACCTTAGAGGTCATCTAGTGCAACTCTCTCATTTAACAGATGAGGAAACTGAGGCCCAGAAAAGTGAAATGTTGGCCAAAGTCACACAGCCAGTGAAGAAGAGCAGGGTCAGAACTTGAACCTGTCTTTGGATTCCAAGTGCAGGGCTGCTGCAGTCTCCTTTAGGTGCCTCTTGCGGGGTTTGGAGAGAGGGAATAAGGGAACAAGAGGGTGCACATATCAGAGGTCTCCCACCAATGAGGGGGAGCCTTTTGGAGAAGGTTCTGGGCTGGAACCCCTAGTTTGTAAGCTGCTCCAGGCTCTGGGAACCCTTAAGATGATTGCCTGTTTGTCGAGGTCAGAAAAAATGGATCCTCCCCTACCCCACCTCTGTCTCTAGAGGGACAGTTGGTAGGATGTGAGTCACTGGGCTCCTAGGGGCTGGTGGCTGGAGCTCAGGTAGGAATGCCCTGCTGGCCTCCACAGTCAACAGGAAGAGCCTCCTGGGCTTCCTGGGAGGAACAGCAAGCAGGCAGGATAGGGGCGTTGGGGGGCGGAGGGGGTGGGGCTGGCAAAGCCTGCCTAGTAAACAGCACATTTGTTCAGGCCCCTGGGTCACATGGGCATCCCTGCCAGGACCACCTGCTTGGCTAGCCTCCCCCACCTTCCCTCTGTGCATGACGCTTTGGGACTTGTCCGTGGCTGCACACCGCCTCACGCTGCCCCAGCTAGACTTGTACCTTTAGAAAAAGAAAAAAGTGGGAGTGAGCGGGAGCTAACAGAGCAGGCTGGGAGCTGTCGAGGCAGGACGACTGGGGCAGAGCCAAGTTCCCGGGCCCCTTCCAACACTGCTTATTCTACCCTCCCCTGGACCTGAGCATCATTTTAAAATGCTTTCCCCTGAGCAGCCAAGGGCTCAAAGAGATCCACTCTGGAGCCCCTTCTTGATTCCTTGGTGCAGGGCCACACGGGCTGCCCCGTGTGCAGAGCTGGGGGTGCGAGGGGCCCTTTGGAGCCCTGTAAAGAATCCTAGGAAGGGACCTGACAAAGGTCATCATGGCCCAGATTGGAGGAAGGTGATTTTGCCCAAGGTCACCCATAGAGAGGTCTAGAACCTGGGCCTCTAGCGTTCTTATCGCTCCTTACCCTGACTTTCCTAGAACAAGCCTAGAACCCAAAAATCCTCCGGAAAGAAGAGGCCAAGAGGTCAGCTGTGGTTCCCCAGAGAGTTCATGGGATCATAGATATAAAGATGGAGGAAGGGGTCATAGAAGTCCCCAAGTCCAACACTCTTATTGCATAGATGAGGAAAATGAAGGGCAGAGAAATGAATTGGTTTGTCCAAGGTCATCCAGGTGCTAAGTTGCAAAATTGGAATGTGGATCGTGGGTTTCTGAGTCCTGGTCCAGAACACTTTCCAGCTGCTGCCTCTCCTTTAAGGAATCCAATAGCCAAACCAGCATCACTCTGGTCACCCCCAAACATAAATATGTCAGAATATATTTCTAGTTCTTTATTCTGGTTAAATGCCTGGGCCTTTCAGTAGGGAAAGAGCTACTTTATCAGAGAATCAGTGATCCAGAGAGATGTACTTTGCCCCTAGACCAAAATGTGGGGGCCCAAGATGAGTCATTTCACCAGTCGAACCTCAGTTTCCCCGCCTGCAGAATGGGTATGATGAACCTCATCACCTTCTTCTGCTACCGGAGATAATAAGGAAGAAGCTAATAAATGCCCTGGCTGACCGGACATGACTGTACATGAGATTAACTTGGGTCCTGCCTTAGGGCAGAGAAATGGACCCGATGACCTTTTCTTCTTGCTACCTAAGGATTCTGTGAGAGGCAAAATTTTCAAGGCCTGCTTGTCTCAGCCTTCCACCTGAATGCTGCCTATCTTATCTCTTTGGACTACATCAAGCCAGACTGCTGATTTCCCAAGGGTATTGGGAGTCAGGTTTCCACAGGCCTCAGGATCCTTGGATAAAGAACGGGAGTCTCGGGCTGGAATCTCATATTGGCTATGTGACCTTGGGGAAGTCAATTAACTTTTCTCAGCCTCAGTTTCTTTGTGTAAATGGGGAAAGGAGAGAAGATGGCTTCTACCAGATCTATGCTCCTATGAGTCCTCAGTATTCCGTGCTTTGGATGTCACATTCTGGGCCAGCTGATAGCTTGTTAGAGTCCCCTAATCTTTTATTTTATTTTTTTTAAGGCAATTGGGGTTAAGTGACTTGCCCAGGGTCACACAGCTAGTAAGTGTCAAGTGTTTGTTCTGAGGCCAGATCTGAACTCAGGTCCTCCTGATGCCAGGGCCCGTGCTCTATCCACTGTACCACATAGCTGCCCCAGAGTCCCTTAATCTTTGATAGATCCCTTCCCCCCTTATGCCCCTTCCACCATGAAATGCCCCTTCTATACTTCCCTTATAGACCATGAATCTTCTTTACATAGCTCTATGCCTGGCACAGAACAAACATTTATATAGCACCTACTATGTGCCAGGCACTGTGCTAAGCACTTTACAAATATTTTCTCATTTGATTCTTGCAATGACCCTGTGAGGTAGATGCTATTAATATCCCCATTTTACAGTTGAGGAAATTGAGGCAAACAGAGGTTAAGTGACTTGCCCAGGGTCACACAGCAAGTGCCTGAAGCTAAATTTGAACTCAGGTCTTTCTGATTCTAGGCCCAGAGCTCTATTCACCAAGCCATCAGCTGCCTAGAGCTTAATAAATACTCTACCTATTCACCTATCTCTCTAGCTCTGTCTGTATCTAACTACATATCTGTCCATCTGTCTCCAGAGGCATGCTCATAAATATCTACCTACTTATTTATCTACCTGTCCATCCATCTGTTTATCTGTCCATCTACCTGTCTGTCTATCCATCCATCCATCCATCCATCCATCCATCCATCTATCTCAGCTTAAAGTTTACCAATTTCAGGAAGCCTTTCCCTATCCACCCCACAAAACCAGTGAACACGTCTTTATGACCCATCCTCTCAGTGAAGGAGACAGTATTGTTTACTGAAAAAAGCCCAGAACCAGGGGTCAAGGGTTCATGACTCCTAGCCCTACCATTTATATATATATATATATAAAATTTTCTCCATTAATAAGCATTTATTTTTTCCTCCTTCCCACCTCCTCCCATGGGAAAAGAAAAAGAAAACCCTTGTGACAAATATGCATAGACAAACAAAGCATATTTCCACTTTTAGTCTTATCATTTGATAGTTGAGTAACCTTAGGCGAGTTATGACCTTTCTGAACCTCAGTGTTCTCATCTGTAAAGTGGGGATGATAATATTTGTACCAACTACCTTGGTACAAATAGGGTGGTCAAGAGGACACAATGAGCTAATACATGTCAAGGGTTTTGTCCCTCTCCCCTCCTTCCCTACCTCCCTAACCAAACCATAATACAGAAAGCTTCATACAAGAGCGCCCTCAATCCATGATTATGACGAGCTGACCAAGCTCTAGAAGAAAGAATCTTGGGTGGCTTCAGGCAGCACCATGACTGGCCCACTCTGGGAGGCTTTTCATTGGCCTTTGGAGTATAAAGCCTACCTTTCTATATAGGTTGATCCTATGGAAACTGCCTCAGTGGCACAAGGCAGGTAGAGAGGAGACAGAAGAACGTGGGCTCCCCCCCCCCCCCCCCCCCCCCCCCCCCCGTTCTTTACAAGGCACAGCTGGGTCAGGGCGGCTTTAAAGAAGTCAGGCCAAGGGAAGGGAGGGAAAAAAACTGGCCTTATCTCCAGCTAGATAAATGCTGCCTGTGCCAGAAGGCCTGCTGATAGAAGCCAAACTGGGTAAACAAGCCTTTTGCACAGAGGGCAAGACCCAGAAGGGAGGCAGGTTTTCTTCCCAGCAATTACAAGGTTTAGGAAAGCTGAGCAAACCATGGGACACCTCTGGCTGCTGCTGCAGTGGCCCCCCAGGAGTCAGGCCTGGGAGCAAGGGGCTTTGCAACCTCTGTTACCATGGAAGAAGCAACTATCCAAAAACCTTCACGACTGAGAGGGAGTGAGAGAGGAAGTAGGAGGGACAGAGATAGAGACAGAGAAAGAAGAGAGAGAGAAACAGAGAGACAGAGACAGAGACATATACACAGACGGGGAAGGAGGGAGAGAGAAACAGAGAGAGAGAGAGAGAGAGAGAGAGAGAGAGAGAGAGAGAGAGAGGAGACAGAGAGAGAAAGAGATAAAGAACATACCTACAAGAGAGAGAGACACAGAGAGAGAGAGGCAAGGAAGGAGGAGGGAGAGAGACAGAAAGAGAGAGAGGAGAGAGAAAGAGAGACACACAGAGAGACAGGGAGGAAGAGAAAGAGAGGAAGGATAGAAGGAAGGAAAGAGAGAAAAAGAGGGAGACAGAGAGACAGAGAAGGGAAGGGCTGTCCTCAGAATTTTTTTACTCTTAGAGGTTTCAGTCTTCAGTCTCTGTTATTTTTTAAAAATAACATTTCTTTTAGCTACTGTATATTCATCTATAGACCCCAAAATGAAAATAATCAGTGGTCTCTACAATTTGGAGCTTGTTACCATGGGGAAAATCCTTCACTTGGTGACTGAAGTCCTCAGTTAGATGTCCAGCTCTGCCCCTTGGTATCATTATCTTGGAGCTGAAATGGACTTTAGAGGTCATGGATCTGGGCCTTGGTTTTCTCATCTGTGTAACAAGGGGTTTGTACTTCCTGGCCTCCAAGGTTCCTTGCATCTCTAGATCTCACAACCCAGAGATAAAAGTCTGATACAATATGTTAACAGTGAGAGTAGAATTTCCAGCACAAAGCCTCCTATCTTACCCTTCTTGTGCTGGAGATTTCTTCCCAGAGATTCTAAACAGTAAATGGACATGTCATTATTGGATTCATCCTCCATATTTTCCAAGGAGTACCCTTCCCCTGAGAGGGTTCAGAGAAATGACAGAAGTTGTTCAAGGTCACACAGTGGGAAAACCAGGACAGCCGATCTAATTCTGTGCTAGATTTGGGGTCGGAGGATTAGGGTTCAAATCTAAGTTCTGCTTTCAGTTCAGTGAACCTGAGTGATTCCAGTCTGGCCCTTTCTGGGCCTCCTTCTAGAGCCAAATCCAGAATCTTATTATTTTGAGACTGGGACCAGAGGAGGTTGAGTTTAGCCTGGAAGCCTGGTTCGCCTCCCCTCCTGTGACATCCCTGTCTGGGTTAAATAGATCACGTGAAGTTGCGAGATTGCGGTTTCCTTGACTAAAACACGTCAGTCCCGTTTCTCTGGGGTAAACCACAGTGTGCTGGTGACGACATAATTATTGAACAATGCACTGGAAAAAAGGGAAATCAGATCTCAGAAATGGTGTTAGTGCTGCCGGGTCTAGCAGACTGGTTGAGCCACAGCTGTGCACAGTCTCCCCGCACCTGCAGAGACCCTGCCTTGGAGATGTCTGTCAGGTCAAGGGAGGAAAGAAAATCCCAGCATCCCCGGATCTCAGAGACGCAAGGGACCGTGGAGGCCTGTACCTGAGTAGGGGTGACCTTGGATAAATCCCTTAACTTTTCTGAGCCTCAGTTTTCTCCTCTATAAAAATTAGGGTGGGAGGCAGCTAGGTGGCACAGTGGATAGAGCTCCAGCCTTGGAGTCAGGAAGACCTGAGTTCAAATCCGACCTCAGACACTTGACATTTAACTAGCTGTGTGACCCTAGCAAGTCACTTAACCTCGATTGCCTCACCAAAAAGCAAAAATAAAAAATTAGGGTGTTGGATATCAGGCGCCTATCACTGCCTTATGGCCATTGATGGCCTTAGGTATACCATTCTTCTGATGAAACTAGACAAGGATTCTTTCCTCCCTTTGAAAGGTAGTGATACAAAAATGTGCTTAATATCATACAGTAAGACATAGACAAGCTGTTGAAGAGAATTCCTTCCTTTGTGTCATGGTACCTCTGGGAGGGTCTGGTGAAGCCTATGGACCCCTTTCTTAGAAGAACATTTTTAAATGCATCAAATAAAATCCATGGGATTTCAAAGGAAACCAATTATATTAACATACAAACAGTTATCAAAATATTAAAAAAAACGTTCACAGACCCCGGGTTAAGAGCCCCTAGCCCAGATGGACTTCTATGGCCCTCCCAGCTCTAAATCAATGATCAAGATAATAATCAATGGTTAAAATGATTATCTAGCCTTCACTTGATGACTTCCAGGAATAAGAAATTTATTACTTTGGAGGTAACAACAGTTCTCATTGCTGAGAAGTTTCCCTCACTACTTCCTCTCTGTCTAAATCTCTTGCTAGCTCGTAAGAGCCAAACATTAAAAGGGGCAAATCCAGGGTATAAAAGAGACTTGGATTTTTCAAAATCACTTTGAACTGACTTTACTCAATAATTAATAATACTTGTACTTACGTGGATAGGAGGTTTACCAAGCACTTTCCTCAGGGCTAAACCATGAGGTAAGTGGTGTTAGTATTATCACCCCCATTTTACAGATGAGGAAACTGAGGCTCAGAATGTTGAAGGGACGGTTATACAGCTTGTAACAGAACCAGGACTCAGAACTGTATGTCTCCAGACTCCAGCAAGAAGCTTTTGGGAGAAGCTATGTATATGGTTCAAATCCTATTTTTGCCAATTACTACCCATGTGACTTTGGGCAAGTTAACCTTTCTGGGCCTCAATTTTCTCACCTGTAAAATGGGGCCATTGCACTAGATGTCCTCCAAGTAACTTTCCAATTCTATCCTATGATATTTTTTAAAATAATAAAAATTGCATTTTCCCCCTAAATTTCAACTGCTTTTAAGTATAAAACTCATTATATCCATCATCTCATTGGAGGTTCCCAACAGCCCTGGGAGGTAGGTCCTATAGGTATTATTAGAGGAAAATTTAAGACGAGGAAATTTAAGATGTGATAAGTTAAGTAACCTCCCCTGAGTCACATAGGTAATATACGGCAAAGGCAGGATTTTCCTGCCTTCAAACCTAGCATTGTTTCCACTAAGTTACACTGCCCCATGGCCCCTGATGGCCTTGCCCACACCATTCTTCCTGATGAGAGCAGACAACAATCTTTCTTTTCCAAAAGTATTGATAGAGCTGTCCAGGAGTGTGATTAAGATCATACAATAAGACATAGCCAAGCTGTCCATGAGAATCGGGGATCCTGGCTCTTAGTTCAGCCCACATGACTTCCCCACCTCCTTTCTTAGGGTCAGGCAGTCTCTCCACATTCCAAAGGGGTAGGCTATTGCTGTATTCTCTCAACATGGAAGGCTTGTAGCAGCTGGACCATCATTGGCCTGGGTTCTTCTCCTGTTTCTGCCACTGACCTTGAACAAATCCTTTCCTCTCTGCTTTAGTTTTCTCCTCTGTTGGACCAAATGTTCTCTGGGGTTCCTTCCTGCTTGATCCTGTGGGATTTTCCCTGGGATCTAATACCCTGCCCCATAGGGATTGGTAATGGAGCTAGGAAGTAAGCCTTGGGTGAACTTTACCAGATTCCACAGTCTCCTGCTCTGGAAAAGTACAGCAAAAACCTAAATGACTTTGGGAGTGATTTTTCCTTAGGATGGCACAGGAGAGGGAAAGAGTCAACCACAGCTGCCCTGGGAGGAATGACCTTCCTTTGTCAGGGAGGGAATGTGAGTTAGTACAAAAACCTTGATGTTGGATTTAGAAAGACTTGGGTTCAAATCCTGTCTTTGACACTTACTGTGTGACCATGAACAAGTTATTTCACCTCTAAGACTCAGTTTCCTAATATGTAAAATGAAAATAGATCACCTGTAGTGCTGACCTCAAGAGATAATCAAATAAGACTATGAAGAGAAACTTTTGTAAACTTTCAAGTGTGATGTAAATGAAAGCTTAGAAGCAGCGAGGTGGCTCAGTAGATAGAGAGCTGGTCCTGAAGTCAGGAAGACCTGAATTCCAATCCAGTCTCAGATATTTACTAGCTATGTGACCCTAGACAAGTCACTTAACCTCTGTTTGCCTTAATCCACTGGAGAAGGGAATGGCAAGCCACACTGGTATCTTTGCCAAGAAAGCCCCACGGACATATGGGGTCCATGGGGTCATAACTGAACAGTAATAAATGAAAGTTGTTATTAATATCTAATGTAGCCAAGCAGGTCTTGCTGCCCTGCCTGAGAGATATGTGTCCTTCTCCTCTCTTGGGGTTTGCTGTCTGTCGTAGGCTGGTCTTCCAACTGTCCCACAGTACTGCCAATCTTCTATAAATTAAAATTTTCTTCAAAATAGCTAGCATTTACATAATGCTTTCACATTTATGCAACATTTTATATATGTTATCTCTCAAGAGTTTCTCTGCCTCCATGGCTGTTGACATGAGTTCATTCACTTCCATTTACTTTCTCCTGTGGGAAAAGAATGGGGGAGATCCCCATCAGGCACAAGAAGTCATAAAACCATAAGCCTTGGAAAAATTAAATCAGAGGGAATGTGGGTGAGGGATTGGCATGATTCTTAATCTTCTGTTTTAGTCTCCCTTCCCCTACTCAAGCTGGCATTTTTGTATTTTATCTTCAGGAAAAAAATCAGCATGTATTCTTTCATTTCTGCATTTCACAAGCATTTATTAAGAATCTACATTATACACAGGCTGCTCCTCTCAGCTTGGCCTCTAAGAATCTCTAGCTTCCTTCAAGGCTCAGGTCAGGAGCTGCTTTCTCACATGAGGCCTCCCCATGATTGGCATCTTTTGTATATTTGGCTTTTACTCATCTTTGCACAAGTTTCTACCCAACAGAATGTAAGCTCCTTGAGGACAAGAATTATTTCATTTTGTCTCTATCTCCAGCATCTTTCTCAATGTCTAGCATTTAGTAAGTGCTTAATAAATGCTTGAATGAATGAATGAATGTTGAATAAACCAAAGGTAAGATAGTTAGAAGCCAGCTAACCAAAGAGCAGACAAGAAAGTCCAGCTTTGTACTGCATATTTCTAAGTGACTTAAGACACTAAGGTGGAGCACGGGATACAGCATTGGACTTGGAATCAGAAAGACTTGGGTTCAAATCCCACCTCAGATACTTCTCAGATGTGTGACCCCGAGCAAGACTTAACTTCCTGGTTCCTGTTTTCTCTCCTATAAAATGAAGGGGTGGGATCCAGCGACCTTTAAGTTCTTTCCTTTTCAATTCTGAGTCAACGGTTCTCTGGCCTAAGCATGATGACTTTGTGAGGAATTGGTACCCAAAATATTTGGATGGTGCCTTTCATAACTAATCAAGATAACCTCATGGCTTAATTTTCTTGTTAACCTGAATGAAGTAGGTTTGTGAAGGTGTTTCTATGAAGTCAAGCCAACAAGTATTTATTAAATACTTATTTCATGCTAGGTACTGTGCTAACTTCTGGGAACACAAATATAAGCAGAAAGACAGCCCCAGCCCTTGAAGGGCTTACATTTGAAGACGATGCATGAAAGGAAGCCAAAAAGGAAGCCAAGATGGGGTATAGTGGAGAAAATCTGGAGAGTCTGGAGTAAAACCTGGAAAGAAATGACTGGCTTAGGTACTTTCCTTAAAATGGAAGCTCTGGGAGGAACCAGCCAATCAGAGGAAGGGACCAAAGGGCAGAGTAAAATTCCAGGGTGAGGAGGCCAGGGCAGAATGAACTAAATGGTCCTATTTCTATATTCCAATTATCATTTTATAGCAGTCAATTCTTATTGGTGGTTTATATCCTTCAATGAAACTTCTGGGGCATTTTATTCAATAGAGCTAAGATTTTTATTCTCTTTCAAATACATTTCAGATGAAGAACTATATAGAATCTGTTCATTGCCACATTGACTAACTAAAAAAAACCAAACCAACTGTTCTAGAACCCTTATTTATGATGATAGCATCCAGTGATCTCAGAATTGGGAATCAGCCTCTGAGAACGCTGTCTAGATCAGCCCGCACTGGAACTGGAATGCCCTCTCCATCATCCCCAAACAAATGGTCACCCAGCCTCTGCTGGAAGTCCAGGGAGAAGCTATGGCCATCTCCTTCTTGATCCATTCTTCTTTCTAGGTTGTTGTGACTCCTCTCCTTCCTGGTCCTCCTCCTACCTATGTGACCAAACCTTCTCAATCTCCTTTGCTGGATCTTCCTCCGGGCCATGCCTGCTAACCGTGGATGTCTCTCAAGGCTCTGTCTTCGTCTCTCTTCTTTCCTCCGTCTGTACCATTTCACTTGCTGATCTCAGCAGCTTCCATGATCATCTCTTCACTGATGATTCGCAGATCTATTTGTGCAGCCTCACCTCTTTCCTGATCTCCAGTCTGGCATCACCAGCTGACTGTTAAACATCTCAAACTGAATGCTGGCAGGAATATTCAGGCAGAAATATTAATACTGAGGCAGCTGGTGGCTCAGTGGATAGAGCACCGGGCTTGGGGTTGGGAAGACCTGAGTTCAGATCCAGCCTCAGACACTTCCTAGCTGTGTGACCCTGGGTAAATCACTTAATCTCTGATTGCCTGACAAAATGGATCCACTGGAGAAAGAAATGGCAAACCACTCCAGGATCTTTGCAAAGAAAACCCCAGATGGGGTCACAAAGGGTCAGTCACAACCAAAATAACGGAACAATGAAATATCAAACTCAACATATTCAAAACTGAACTCCTAATCTCTCCCTCAAAATCCTCCCTTCTTTCTAACTTCCTTGTTACTGTTGAAAGCAGCATCACCCTCCAAGTCACCCAGGCTCCTTACTGAGGTGTTCTCCCCAACTTTTCTCTCGGATCCCACCCCCACAGCTAGTCTCTTTTGTCTCTTCGACCTTGGTCACATCGCTCATATGTGCCCTCTTCTCTCCTTCGACACTGCTGACACCCTGGTACAGGCCCTCGTCAATGCCAGACTATGCAATAACTGGCTGGTTAGCTTCTTTGCCTCAGGTCTCTCCCCATCACCTGTCAAACTGATCTCCTTAACACCCAGGTCTGACCATATCCCCACCCCCTCCCCATCCAGTAAGCTCCAGGGTTCCCTATTACCTCTGGGACCAAATTTAAAATCTTCTATTTGGCTTTTAATGTCCTTTGTAGCCTGGGCCCTCCTACCTTTCCAGTCTTCTTACACCTTACTCCCTATCATGGGTTCTGTGACACTCGCCTCCTTGCTGACTTTGAACAAGACCTCCCCTTCCCCACTCTGTATTTTCTCTGTGGCTGCTCCCCATGTCGGAATGCTCTCCATCTTCACCTCTGCCTCCTGGTGTCCTTAAAGGGTCAGTCCAAATACCACCCTCTGCTCCCCAAAGCACCTTCTCTCTGAGGTTACCTCTAATTTAGCCTGTTTGTATTTTGTTTGTCCTAATTACTCTCATGTTGGGTCTTCCACCACCCCTTTTTTGTATCCCTATGGATTAGCACGTGCTTGCACACAGTAAGTGCTTAATAAATGCTTGTTGCCTTGACGTGATTTCCATCTGACAGCACAGACATCATGACCCACCTCTCCTCCAAGTCTTCCAGGCTAAACATCCCTAGTTTCTTTACCTGCCCCTCACATGGAAAGAACATGGGGCCATTGATTATTTTGTTTACTTTTTGCTGGACACTCTCCCAGCTTATCCATGTTTTCCCTCAACTGTGGGACCCGGAACTGAACACAATTCTCTGAGGCAAACTGCATATATATACACATATATACATATACACATATATATATATATATATACACACATATATATACACACACTCACACATATACATATATATATACATATACACATGCATTATTCTGAGGGTTCACTGTATATTTTGTTGTTGTTCAAAGTGTCTCATAAAACAAATATCATTGGAAACCACTGCTACAGGTTAATGTAATCACACATACCACACATATACATATATATATATATACACACATATATGTCCATATTATATATACATACATGTGCCTACAAATACAGACACACACATAAATGCATGTGGTTGTGTGTATATGTATATAATGCGTATGTATATAGGTATGTATATAATACCCAAACTCTGTATTTCTATGACAACAGCAGGCTGAAGTAACAACCAAATATCTGAGATTGTGGGTTTCCTTAATTTTTCTGTGCCTCAGTTTCCCTAGCTGTAACCTGACCCTCCCCCCTTTCCCCTCCGCCCCCACCCCCAAGCCTTATGGCTTCATAAGACTGTAGTAAAAAGTCAGTCCCCTCCCTGAATTCTTGTTTTCTGGTCAGTTTTGTTTAACTTGCTTCGCTCATTTAGAATCATGAATCACAGAATGTAGAAGTTGGAAGGGACCTCAACTCTTCCAGCACAGGGCTTCTGAGCTATTTTGTATCATGGGCCCCTTTGGCAGTCTGATGAAGTCTTTGTGCTCCCTTCTAAGACTTTAAAAAGTGAATAATTGAAGAAAATGATACATTTCAATTAGAAGATAGTAAAAATAAAGATGTCATTTTTTCCCTATTCAGGTTCACAGACCCATTGAAATCTATCTATAGTCTCCTGGGGAGTCCATGGACCCCAAGTTAAGAGCCCCCCAATCTAGGCCAACACACCATTTTACAGAAGAAAAAAGCTAAGGCCCAGAGAGGCCCAATGTATTGCCCATAGACTTACAGGTAGGGAGTGGTAGAGGTCGGATGAGAACCCAGGTATCCTAACCCTTAGCCCCAGTACCCAGTGCCCCTACCCCACCTCTCTGCCAAGTTCATCCATTCTTCCAAAGTGCTTTGCGTATATCACTGCATTCTGTCCTCACCTGTTTGAGGCGAAGGCAGCAGGGTTTTGGGCTTGGGAAGAGGACGGGAGAGGTTGAGGATTAGGGGTAGTTCTTAGCTGGAACCCCATATATTAAGTGCAAGACAACCATCCTCATAGCCTGGCAGGAGGCTGTGGCATGTGTGGCATTGGTCACAGGGTTAAGTCCGAGACGGACTCAGGGTTCCTGGATCCAGGAGTGATTAAGGGGTGACTGAGGCTGGGGCTGAGCAGCTGTGAACCTACTGGCCTAGGCTCAAAACTGCTCAGCTCTCAGGTGAGTGTGAGAACTCTGTTGTCATGTGCACCTGGGATATCTTAGGCCCTGGATCATAGGAACAGAGAGTTACAGCTAGAAGGGAACTTCGGGGACATCTAACTGAAGGCTTCATTCTTTTTTCTGTGGAGAATTTAAGACCCAGATTAATTGAATTACCTAAGTAATTAATAATAATAATAATAACGAGGAGGAGGAAGAGGAGGAGGAGGAGAAGAAAAAAGAAGGGGCGACTAGGTGGTACAGTGGAAAGAGCACCCCCCCAGAGTCAGGAAGACCTGAGTTTAAATTTGGTCTCAGACACTAGACACTTACTAGCTGTGTGACCCTGGGCAAGTCACTTAACCCCAGTGCCTAGCAAAAAAGAAAAAAAAAAGAGGAGAGCTAGCATTTACATAGCACTTTAAGAACTGTAAAGTGCTTTACAAATACTTCTTTTTATCCTCATAGCAACCTTGGGAAATTATTATTATCTCCATCTTACAGAAGAGGAAACTGAGGCAGTTAGTGGTTAAGTGACTTATTTACCTAGCTAGTAAGGGTTTGGGGCAGGGGATTTGAACTCAGGACTTCTTGACTTCAAACCCAGGCCTTCTGACTTGATTAGCTTCTCTAAGGTACTAGAGATTTCCACCTGGGTTATTTCCTTGTTTTTGGTGATTTCCAGCCTCACCCACTTTCATGGGTCCTGGTTAATCAATCATCCCTGGCAGGAGCCTGTGCCAAGGTACAGATTAGTAATTCTCTGGTCACCATGAGTTTATCTCACCTGGTTCTGGCTTCTGACTCAGGTTGAGTCATCCGTCCCGCATGTTCTGCTTGGTTTCTGTGAAAGATGACTTGTCTACTAGTTGTTGCCTAGTAGATGAGAAATCATGGCCTTCAGAAATTAATTGCTTCTTCTCCGCCCACCCCCATTTTGTTAAATTACACCACAATACTTTAGATCATCCAAGGACCTCCATGGCGATGGGGGATGGTAAAAGGCAGCAGGAGGGGACCAGGGCAGACACCTCACCTGACATAAAGAAGGGAAGCCTCATCCCTCCCTGTGACTGACTGCATTCCCTCCGGAGAAGGGGGAGCCTTCTAGAGACAATCTCAAACATCCCCTTGCCTCTAGCTCATATTATATAAATGCTGCTGTTTTTAAAGAAAATACAGCTTTGCTGAATAGGAGAAGGCACAACAGTCATGGGAGACGGACCTAACCTGAGGAGCTCAGTCCCCCCATGAATCCAATTTCACTCAGCCTCATGGCCTCTCCCAGGGTGAAGAAATGGGACCTGAAAGCCCCATGACACTTGGCTGAAGTCAGCAGGCCTGATCACTCCTTAGGAGGCATAGGCTCCACAGAAGATCCATGGGCTTTCCCAGTATCAAGACAGCAGTGAACATACCTGGAGTCATTTTTGAATCATTCCCCTCCTTCCTCCTTCATATCCTGTCACTCACCCAGTCCTGGTGAGTCTTCCTCCGTAGAGGTACGAATAAGAGCACGTACCAGATGTTCTGACACACTCCAGAGCAAACACTACCATTGGCCTTTCCCCTTCCTCCTCAAGGAGAGGGCCAGCAGTAATGTTCATCATAGATGCAGGCCTATGGTGGTACAGTGGGAAGTGTACCAGCCCTAGGATCAGAGGACCTGGGTTCAAATTCTGCTTCTCTTACTGCCTGTCTTTCAATCTCCTCGGGTCTCAGTTTTCTCACCTGTAAAATAAGACAGTTGGATTAGACATCATCAGAAGTCCCTTCATGCTTTAGACCTAAGATCCTATTATAATATCTCATGTCCATCATTTCCTTTCCATCCATGCTGATATCACCCTGATCCAACCTCTTATCACCTTACACACAAACTAACTAGAAGTGGTTCCCCCATTCCTGTTCCAATCCATCCTGAATATCCTGCCAGATTCATCTTCCTTAAATATAGCTTTCACCATGTCACACAAACCCACAGAAACTCAGTTAAAAGGGACTAACAGCCACACCTCCCCCTCCTGTGCTTAAGAAGCTGATTTTTCTTTTCAACTCAAGAATGGGACTTTATATTGATCTATATTACATCTGGTTTGATATGGCCTCACCTCCTAGCCAGTCAAGATCTTTTCAGATCAAGTGTCTGTCATTCCAGGGGCTAGCTCTCTCCCAGCTTAGTATCATCTGAAATTTTTGAGAAGCATTCCATTCACATATTTTTCCAAGTCACTGATAAAACATGAAATACCACAGGATGAAGCAAAGGTCCCTGGGACACTCCACTAGAAAGACCCTTCAACTTAACATTGTCGCATTAATGATTATTCTTGGATTTGGTCATTGAACCATCATTTGTGACCTAGCATACTGGTCATTTATCCAATATTTAGCCCTTTGGGGCTTCAGTTTCCCCATTTGTATAATAAAGAGGTTAGATGTGATGGCCTCTGAGTTTCCTTCTAGCTAATCCTGTTGTCCCATGGTCCTACTGCACTTTGCTCTTACCTATATCTCTTCATCTTATCCATAAAAAAAAAAATAAAAGTTTTTTTTTCAAATACTTTGAGGAAATATGGCTAAGCTATAATTATGGCATTTCTCTTATCCCCTGAGCCTACTAACCTTGTCTAAAAAAGGGGACATGAAGCTAGCAGAAGATGATATCTCCTTGACAAAGCCATGCTGGCTCTTAGTAAGCACTATTTCTCTTTCTAAATACTTGAGAAGGGAGTTTCACAAGAAAATTCATATAATCTCCTCATCCCATCAACTACCCCAACACCCAGCAAATGAGTTATATCTCTTTCTTCACAAGAAATTCCCTGGCTCAAGTACCCTCATTAACTGCACATCAACTCTAAACTCGCCCTCCTAGTTTTGAAGGCCTCTACAATCTGAATTTGTTCCACCTATCCAAATTTATTCCCCTCTGCTCTCCAGCACTCACCCTCTAGTCTAATCAGACTGGGCTCCCCAATGTCTCATGAAGACACTGTATTCATCATTTTGACCTATATGCCTCTACTCACTGCAAGGTTGTGAGCTGCTTGTGTATGATATGAATATCCATGTGAGTTGTCTAAATGTGGCTCATGGGAGACATTGACAGATATGAACAGAAGTCTGGACAGCCCCTGAGAAGAGAAGAAGAAAAGAACAGCACAATAGCTGGGGGACAGGGGCAAGCTGGGCACTCTTTACTGGGGTCTCTGAGGAAATATCAGACTAGATTTATGTCTATCAGCCTCCCTAAATAGTGCAGGGCCTGGGGTACAATAGATTCAATACAAAAGCCACTTCCCTGGTCTTTCTTTTTTTTTTTGGCTAGGCAATGGGGTTAAATGACTTGCCCGGGGTCATACAGCTAGTAAGTGTTATGTGTCTGAGGCAAGATTTGAACTCAGGTCCTCCTGAATCCAGGGCTGGTGCTCTATCCACTGTGCCACCTAGCTGCCCCATCCCCAGTCTTTCTTAAGTAGAAAGAGTTACCCCAGGCTGATATCTTTAGTTTAACTCCTTCCTACCAAATGCTAATTATACAAAAGACCATCACAAATAGTGAAGATGGTGAATAAATCCATTTATCCAAGCAAATAGAAAGAGAAATCAGAAATGTTATACAGATTAGAGTATATCAGAAGATACACAAAGTGTATGAGCTCTTTAGATGGGAATGAGAACCAAGAAAGAAACACCAGACTCAGCCAAGATAAAATGCTCCTCTTCCTCCTCCTCCTCCTCCTCCTCCTCTTCCTCCTTCTCCTTCTCCTCCTCCTCCTCCTTCTCCTTCTCCTTCTCCTCCTCCTCCTCCTCCTCCTCCTTCTTCTCCTTCTTCTTCTCCTTCTTCTTCTTCTCTCTCTCAGTAGTCCTTTTTTCTCCCAAGCTCTTGAACCATGCAGAAATGCCTCAGGATTCTCCCTAGCAATTCTGAGTCAGCCCCTAAGCAGCAGCATGCAAAACACCCCAGGTTACAATCTGTTGTTTAGGTTACAGGTTGTTGTTTAGCCGTCATTTATCTACCTTCACTGGGGACTCCCCATCACAATTAGTCTGTAACTTTGAGAATGACCTACCATCCTTTAGTTTTCCCCATCGTGTAGTATTTCTTCCATTTCTTCCGTTTCCTCCATCATGTCCACCACACTGCTGAAGTGCATACTTGTCAGTGGATTGATTAGGAGGAGGCTAAGGGAAAACTGGGAGACTCAGTTGAATGGAAAAATCCTTCTCATGATGAAGTCAGTCAAGCAACATTTTATTAAGTGCCTACTATGTCCCAGGTGCTAAGCTAATTGCTGGGGACATAATGACAAAAAAACCAAAAACAACAATCCCTCACTTGAGTAGTTTATATTCCAATGGGAGAGACAACACATACATATATAAGTATATACAAAATACACATATAAATACATTAAAAAACATACAAAGCAGATCTACAGTCACCTTGGAGGGGAAGGCAGTGGCATATAGGAGCACCAGGAAAGACCTCATGTACAAATTGTTACTTGAGTGGATCTTTAAGGAAATTAATTATCCCAAGAAGCAGAAGTGAGGAGGGGGAGCATTCCTGGACTGAGGTGCAGCCCCCGTGGAGAGAGGTATAGGGATGGGAACTGCAGTATCACCTGTGAGTAAGAGCACCTGGGCCAGTGTAGCTAGACCATGGAGTTCATGGGGAAGAATAGTATATAAGAAGGCTGGAAGGGTAGATGAGACCAGGTTGTGAAGAGCTTTCAGAGAAAAATGGAAAAGGTTATATTTGATCCTAGAGATAATAGGGAGCCATTGTAGTATATAGAGTAGGGGATGATGTGGTCAGACTTGCTTGAGGAAACTTATTCTGGTAATTGTGTGAAGGATGGATTGGAAAAGGGTGAGATTTGAGGCCCAGAGCCCAATTAGAGGGCTACTGTGATTATTCAGTGATGAGAGGCTGAGTCATGGGTATTTCTTCTTGGTCCCTTTCCAGAGCCAGGCTATCTCACTGAGCATCCAATAGTTGGCCTGGTAGTGCTGAGAAGCCCACTTAAGAAAGGCTGGAGGGGGAGGGGAAAAGAAAGGTGGGATCAGCTGCTGAGTTTTCTCTCTTTCCCACTTCCTAATAAAAGCATGCAGAATGTCATCATTACATTTATAGATTTTATTTCTTTATATTTAAATTGTGTTTTTCAATTGACAAGCATTTATTTTCTCTTCTTCCCACCTTCCTTCCATTAAAAAAAAGGAAAAACAAAACCACTGTATAACAAACTTGCATAATCATACTCAATTTCAAAAATGTTCAGAAAATGGACCCCAGAGATCCTCTAGTCCAGCCCCTTCATTTTTATTTTTTTTGAGGCGTTTGGGGTTAAGTGACTTGCCCAGTCACATAGCTAGTGAGTATTATGTGTCTGAGGATGGATTTGAACTCAGGTCCTCCTGACTCCAGGGCCGGTGCTCTATCCACTGTGCCGCCTAGCTGCCCCCAGCCCTTTCATTTAAAAAAAATTATATTAATTTTTAATTTTTGGAATAAAACAAGCATTTCCATAACATAGCATAACAAAAATGTTTTCATGTGAAACTGCAAATCTATTATGTAGAACTTGCTATTCCTTTTAAATATACAACAAAGTTATTATATACAAACAGCAGCACCCCAGAAAGAAGTGACTTACTCATTGTCACACAGCTAGCAAATAATAGCAGAGCAAAGATTCAAACCCAGGTCTTCTGATTCTAAAACCAGAGTTCTTCTCCCTCCGCCTTAGGTGATGATAAAGTGAATGAGTGAGAAAATAAAGGTATGAAACAGGGAGGAAAAAAACCACCATCCAAGTCTTAAGAGACTACTTGGCAGGTGGCTTCCCCCACTTTTATGTGAGAAGGGGAATCTTGTTTCCCCCTCCCACCTACATGTTCTGAGATGTTGTCAAGGACTAGGATGGAAATGAGGTTTCTGCAGCTGGGTCCCAGCATGGACTTGTCTGACTTTAACGGGCCACTTTCTAATTTATTATTTATTTTTTAAAGAATCCTTTTCAGTTATAATTACAGGGTCTCTTAATGATCTATTAATTGGATCTTGTTCTTTTGCTTCATGTCTTAAAGGTCCTACTGGGTTGGCCTGGCATCTCCTGACTTGCACTGGGCCTCGGGGGATGCGTCAGCAGAGTTCCATGCATCCAGCCAGGGCTGAATCTCACTCAGCTACAGGAGCCTCTGAAGTCATCTCTAGTGCATGTGTCCTGCTCTAGCCTTCTGGTTGGTCTCCCTGACTGGAGTCTCTGTCCGTATTCCACTTTGCTGTCAAATTGATCTTCCTAGAATATAGATCTGACCATGGCACCTTCCTATTTGATAAACTCCAGTGTCTCCCTCTGGCCTCCAGGATCAAATATAAAATCCTCTGTGCTTCCACGTTTCTTATACTTTTCTCTCTTCTACATACTGTAGTGAAAGTGTCCTTTAAAAAGATACATTTCTCTTTGCCTATTCCCTGATGTCTCCTACACTTTGAAGGCTCTCTCTTCTAACTTCCATCCCTTGGCTTCCTTCAAGACCCAGCTCAAATTCCATTTTTGTAAGGAGCCTTCCCTGGTCCACCCATCCTGTTAGTAGTGCCTTTCATGTATGTGCACGGTATTTTGCATATTGTAGTCCTCTATTAGAATGTAAGCTTCCTGAGGGCAGAGACAGTCTTTTGCCTTTCTTTGTATCCCCAGTGCTTAGCATAAAGCCTGGCAGGGGAGTAAATATTCAATCAATGCCCATAGCCTGAATGACGGTGTCTAGGGCCATTTATCAGCATGATAGTTGCAGATGTAAACATATCCTTTGAGCCAAGTGTGTAGAGATTATAAATCAATCAACAACACTGCTTGAGGCACCGTCAAGTGGAAAGAAAACTAGGCTAGCTAGCTGGAGTGACAAAGCTAGTGACCTTTGGTAAATCATTTAACCTCCTGAGTCTCTCCTTCCTCATCTGTAAAATTAACACTACAATATCTTTACCTCACTCAGCTTTTGTCATGATCATGTGAGAGAATGCATGAGATAATGCTTTGTAACCATAAAATGCTAAATAAACTTAAATTGCTACGGCTCACTTTGCTCCCACTTCGAAACCCAGCCTTATGTGAGATGCTCTGGGACTTAGAGATATATGAGAGAATTCAAGGGAGCTCACAGTCCAATTATGGTGGTAATTATGTAATCATACCATTGAAACAGACTTCGGAGGCCCTCTAAAACACCCTACCCCTGACTGCTAATTCCTTATATATATCCCCAACAAATGGTTGGCTGAAGAACTCTAGGCTGAAGACCTAGGAAGGAAGACCTTTAGGACAGGTTCCCTAAGGTAATCCGACTTACTTTTGCATCTCTTAATTGTTAGAAAACTCTTTCTTAGGTCAAGCAGAAATCAGACTCTTTGAATCACCCATCCACTGCTAGGGTAGTTCTGCCCTTTGAACCAAGCAGAAAAATTCTAATCCCTTTTCTAGGTAAGAGCCTCTTAAATACTTGAAGACAGCTAGCATGTGCCCTTTAAATTTTCTCTTTTCATTCTTTGCTCCTTCAACCTTCACCATCCTGCCTACCTTTCCCTAGATGTCTTCCAGTTCATCGCTGTCATTCCTAAAATGTAACAGAGACCTGAACACACCAGGCCAGAGTTAAAGCAGGCCCACCACCTTCCTCTCTCTGGATACTTAATGCAAGGCAAGGTCAAATTAACTTTCGTGTGTATGTCAAACTATTGACTCATAACGAGCTCATAGCCAATAAAATCACAAAATTCTTCCTTTTTTTCAAAACTGCTATACAGTGACACCTTCCCATCTCCTACTTGTGAAGTTGATTTTTTGAACCCAAGTTCAAAAGCATTGTATTTATTTCAATTAAATTTCATCGGTTTATATTTGCCCCAGATTTTTAGCCTGTCAAGACATTTTTGGATCCTGAATCTATTATCTAATTCTATCTATCCTAGCTTTGTGTTATTTGCAAATTTGATTGAAAATGTCATCTCTAGGTTTTTGTGAGTCACTAATAAAAATATTAAATAACACAGCTTCAAGCTCAAATCCCTGGGGCACTAAGACCTTCCTCTAAATTGACATTGAACTACTTAATGACTACTCTTTGGTTCGGATCATTGGATCACTTCCAAATCTATCTCACTCTAACATTTAGCCCAGATTTCTATATCTGGTCTACAGTAATAACGTGATAGTCCATCAAATACTTTGCTGAAATCTAGGTAGACCGCATATAGAATTTTGCCAATCCACCAATCTAACAAGCCTGTCAAATAAGGTATTATGGCTAGTCTGCATATCCTGTTCATAATGAAACCATACAGGCTCTTTGTGATCACCGATTCCTTTTCTAAATGTTCATTAAGCAACCCTTTAATAATGTAGCCTAGCATTTTGTCAGGAATTGGAAATCAAGCTCATTGGCCTATATACTTTAAAGGATCTATTGTCTTCCTTTTTACAAAATTGGAACAACATGGCAGGTATGAGTATAACCTGTACAAAAGGCAGTAAGAAGACTTGATGGGAAGAGTAGAGAATATATAATAAGGAATAGTAGAAAATAAGGTTGGATAGGTCAGCTGGTACTAGCTCATGCATGTTCTTTAAAGCCAAGCAGAAAAATTTGACTTTAATGTAGTAGGTAAATAGGTAGTCATTGTTGATTTTTGAGGAGGGAGAAAACATTGATTATGTAGTAATTGGGAAGGGTGGGAAGGTGAAGATGACCCAAATTAATTTTACAGGCCAAATGGAATGATTGTATTTTAACCAGGAGATTGGGTTAGGTCATAAAATTAAACTGTGGAATTTTAGAGCAGAAGAAACTGGAAATCTAATCCTGTCCTCTTTTTACATTTATGTGGCGGGGAGGGGAGGAGACCAAGACTGGCCAATACGATATAATGGGAGGTGTAATGCTATAGTAGAAAGCTCATCGATTCTGAAGTCAGAGGACCTGGGTTCAAATCTTGCCTCTGAATCCCACTATTCTATAACCTTGGGCAGGTCTCTTAATGTTGCTGGGCCTCAGTTTCCTCACACATTAAAAAAAAATGAGGGAAGGGAATGGGGTAGGTGGTCATTTTTAGGTCCCTCCTAACTCCATAGTTATCAAATGAGACATTTGTAAAGGATTTTGTAAACTAGAAGGACACTAGCTGTTATTAGTATCTCTGTTTGACGTAAATGGGTAAAGTTGGACCTTAACAACAGGTGAAGGAGAGGCAGGATCTTTCCAGGTACCATTATATCTCTGCTCAGAATTTAGCCCAGAAAGAAAGAAAAAAATAATAATCTTCCAAATATTGAATTGAGTTGAGTACTGAAAGCAAGAATTCCAAGCTTTTCCCCCTAAGGTTGCTTCAGATTTTTACAGAAAAATAGCCTTCCGTTTCTGGAAGACCCTAGAGCAGGCTGGCTCAGGCCTTGACTAGCTTCTTGTCACATCACAAAGGAAGTCAAGCTAAGGACAATTTCCATTTGGAGGATGTGGTGGGCCTGTTATTTCCCGGGACTTGGAGTAATAGCGCCTCACATTTCTATACTGCTTTACAAAATGATTTCTTAGCAATAACCCTGTGAGAAGGGTAGATGAGGAACCCAAGACAGAGACTCCAAAGTCACAAAGCTGATAGGTGCCAAGACTGACTCAAACCTAGATTTCTGTGGCTACGACTTCTCTCCTGCTCTCTCAGATGCTGCTAAGGTGACAGCATGTCCTAGGAGAGGCAGGCTAGGCCTGGGGGGGACAGTTGGGAGGCAGAGGCCCTGCAGTGCTTCTGACTGCCCCCCTACCCTGGAGAAACCTTGGACTTTCTTTCTGCACAATGAGGCTAAAGGAGGCTTGCTTTCCAAAGAGCCTCGGTGGCTTCCTTGAAGCTTACACAGCATTTCAAAGGCATCAGGCTATAAGATTCCACATAAACACCAAACATCATTTCTCTTCCTAGGACCAGACACAACTCTTTCTCTGTCTCTCGGGGCCTAGTGAGCACAGCTGTGAGCCTTGGCCCTGTCCCAGCATCCCTGGAAAGCAGCATGAGCTAGTCCCTAGAGCATGCCATTTCCAGGGACTGGGCCTGGCTTGTGGGAGCTTTGCACAGCCCCCAACCCACCCTGGCCCTGGCTAGGCTTCAGGCAAGAGAATAAGAGGGAACATGCAGCCAGCCCGAGGGGAGGTAACTGCAGTCACATTGGCGACCAGGCCTCCAGATCTTGTCTAACTGGATAAAGATGCCATCTAGAAGCAAAGGCCAGGTGGGCATCTGGGACAGTTAAACTAAGAGACCTCAGGGGAAGGCTCTGAGGAGGGCTTTGAGATCCAGTGTTTCTGAGTTCATTTATCCCAAGAACAAAGCATCTCCTCCATGCCCAGACTTGTTACACACCGGGAGCCACACAAAGAAAAAAGGAGAGGACAGCTAGGTGGCTCAGTGGATAGAGCACTGGCCCTGAAGTCAGGAGGACCTGAGTTCAAATCTGGCCTCAGACCAAACACTTGACACGTACTAGCTGTGTGACCCTGTGCAAGCCCCTTAACCCCAATTGCCTAAGAAGAAAAAAAAACTGCAGAAAAAAGGAGACTCTGAGCCTGTCCTCCAACAGCTTGGACAAGTCTTGTTGGGGAGAAAAT
This sequence comes from Phascolarctos cinereus, assembly GCF_003287225.1. Classification (NCBI taxonomy): domain Eukaryota; kingdom Metazoa; phylum Chordata; class Mammalia; order Diprotodontia; family Phascolarctidae; genus Phascolarctos; species Phascolarctos cinereus. Next base: position 51,230,755 of record NW_027555736.1, on the reverse strand, counting down.
ACAAGAACAGCTCGGGGGATGGTAAAGATGGCATGATTGGTTCAGCTCACTACTGTTAGGGACAGATTGGCCCTGGATTCAAATCCTTACTGCCATGTTACTGTTTGACCTTGGGCCTCCCATGTAATTAGACTGGCCATTGAGGATCATTCCAATTCAAAAGCTATATTTCTATGTTGGAATATTTGTAAATTGCTTAGTAAGTAACTGGCACATAAGAGGAGCTTAATAAATCCATGTTCCCTTCCCTATTGCGCTCTAAGGATCCCTTTCTGCTCTGATGCTACAACCTTATTGACTACTAGGGGAAGATTTCAGGAGAAAAGTTGGAAGATTAAGTAGGATTTAGACAGCAGGAAGAAAGAACTTGGGGGGCAGGGGTTGAGGTGGGGAAAAATGGAAGCAAAATGATCAGATGAGATTGGGAGATTGGCATTGGCTTTGCTGACACCTAGGGTTCCCGCTGTGGGGTCACAGGATTGAAGAGGTCAAAGGCTAGTTTATGGAGGAGGTAGAATTAAAGGCTTGGACTTGATTCTACTGACTACGGGGAGCCCATGAAGGTCTCATATCGACTTACCCTGATAATCAGCTTCACTAGAAAGGGGCAAAGGGACACATCTGACTTTGTCCATCCTGCTATTGAGCATATTGGAGTTGAAGGAAGAAAGGCAACCCAGGCCTACTTGTTTGTTGCTTTTCCAAATGAATTCCCCTGAAAAATGACTAGGAAGATGCTCACACCAAGCCAGGACATCTTCACCTAGGGACTTTGAGGTTAAGTCCTCCCTCAGCAAGTGGGCTGACAATCTATTATTGCAATCAGAGAATTTCAATCTTAGTTTCTACCATCAGGGATAGAATCTATGCTAGTTACCTGGAGAAGCTCCTGGTCATTATCAACGTAGAGAGAACCAGGGAAGGGTCAGATGCAGGGGTGGGCATCCTGAGATGGAAAAAGATGATCACCCCCCCTCCAGACAACCCCTCCCTTCATATCTTCAGACCTCTCCCTCACCCACTTTTGCACCAGTGATTTACGAAGCACAATCATATGTAACAAACTTGTTTTTATTAGAAAAGTAAAAAATATTGCATAGGTCTTAATAATACTTGAACATCAAGTGTATTCACGTAAACGGTTCTAGATGGAAGCCCCATATGGCACTACTTTGGGGAGGGGGTTCCAGCCCCCCCCACTGGTTGGCCCCAGCACCCATTCCCCCCCCTTCAAGTGTCAAGATCTGCAGAAATCCCAACACCCAAATCCTTCCTGTGTTCTTACATTCGTGTGAGTCTCTAAGATAGCTGCCTAAAAAAAGGTCAGTAGTAGTGAAGCTGATCCAAAAACATACACACTTGGCCCCTTCAGACCCTGGTTTTAAGTCACACAGGACAAAAATTACAGAACAATCCTCTATGAACTCCCCCCACCCTCCCACCTTGTTAAACACAAGCACACGTACCCCCCTTTGCAAATGGACCAGGACCAACACAGCCCAGCTGCTCAGTTCTGGTCTCCACAACATTACCACCCCACTACTTGTCATCTTCACTGTCAGTAATAATAACAATAATAACAATAAAATAAGGAAATTCATGCTACATATCAGTTGGGAGAACTGTGGCTGGCCCCTAGGCATCTGCTGATCCCATCCTCCATCCTCCCCATCCCCCACTGGGGAAGTTAATACCTCTGCAGGAGCCAGCTCTACTTTCCCCAATTAGCCACCTGCACACACCTCAGGACTCTGTTTGTGACCTTCTCCCCAAAGAGAAGGTGACCCTCCCACTCTAACCTCACCCAGTGGCGGCTACAGTCAGTTTTCCACAAAGGATGCTCCATCCCCTCCCCACCTCAGCCAGCCTGCTGTGTTCCCCCTTGACTGTCCTGGGGTAGGGGGCCGAGGCGGCAAGGCCGGGCTCTCAACACTCTTCAATGAGGAGCTGCTCTGAACTGTACAATTTCTTCTTAATGACCCGGAAGCCAGTGCTCAGCGTAAGTGACTGGCTGAAGCCCGGAGTGAAGGATGTCGGCCCGGCGCTGAAGAGTCCCTGGATCTTGGGCCAGAGGCGAGAATCCAATCTCAGCACCAGGGTCAGCTGGAAGGTGGGCACCAGGCTGGGGTCGACGGCCAGCTGCTCCACGCTGTGGCAGCTCTTGCCCTGCTCCACGCAGACATCCAGCAGGGCGCCCCGGAGGCCACAGGGCTCGCTGTAGGCCAGGCGCATCAGCTCCTTGCCCACCTGGGCCACCAGCTGACTGGGCATCAGAAGGCGGGCTGGGCGCTTGCTGCCCAGCTTGGCCTGGGCCAGGGTCTCTTGGAGGAGCTGCATCAGATTGGTACAGAGGTGCTCATCCTCCGGGTCGCTCAGCAGGTCGAAATCGGGCAGCGACACCTCATCCATGTACTCTGTATCTGGGGAGAATATTGAGAGAGTGAGCTCGGCTCCCGCAAGCCGGGGACAAAGTGAGAGGATGAGAAAGGGGCGGAGCTAGCTTCTCTTTCTAAAGAGCCAGGGAAGGCTCCGGTCAGCGATCACAGCCCACCCTCTTCCTCCTCGGCCTCAGTTTCCCTCAATGCCCTCCGAACCCGAATGCCACCTCCCCTACAGAAGGCAGGGCCACGAACGGCAGCCAAGTGGGGCGGCTGGGGCTCCCGGGGTTAACCCTTTCGGCGCTGCATCCCCGAACCTCCCCGCCCCCCTCGGCCCGTTTTCTTCCCTCCCCTGGGATCCAACTTACCCTCCTCGGGGCCGTAGCTGCTGTTGCTGCTGTCCAACGACTCGCAGTCGGAGCTTTCCAGACTCGCGCAGCGGCCAAGGCCCTCTCCTCGGGCCGCCGTTCCCCAGGCCGAGCGCTGCTGCGGCTGATCCGGAGTGGATGGCCGCGAGGAAGAGGAGGACGAGAAGCGATCCCAAAGCCCTGGCATGGCTGGCACCTTTTGCCGCAGCCGCGTCGGAGGAACCAGGGTCAGATTCAAGGCACAGGAGGGAGGGACAGGTCGGGCTGGAGGCTCTGCAGTGGGAGAGGAACACAGACGCCGGGGGTCAGTCTGGGGGCTGGCACGGCGTTCCCCCCCAGGAAGAGAGGAACCCAAGGGGATGGATGCTTCGGACCCAGGGGAGGGTGGTCCCAAACGCCCCCTGCCCACTGGACGGACGGAGCCCAGGAGCACTTACCAGGTAAGCCTAGCGAGAGCCTCGGTAGATAGCACCGGCTGGTAAGCGGAGCCGGAGGGCGACTGAATGGATCAGGACACCCGAGTTCTGTACAATGAAATCTAGAGAGAGCTGCCCAAGCTCGCCCTCCCACTCCACCCTCCCCCCTGCACCTTTACTAACCCGATCCCCGCCGCTGCGCCTATTATATAGCTTGAGCGGAACGAGACCACGCCCCCTCGCCCAGCCGGAGTCCGGGGCCTCTTAGCGGCCCAATCTCGATCCGGGAGTGTGGCCTTGATAGACCAATGAGAGCCGGGCGCACGTTCGCAACGTTCTCTCCTGCCTGGTGACAGAGACCAGGGCCCCTCCTTCTTTCCTCTCCCCACAGCAACCGGTGCTCTCCGCTTCCCCCGCCCCGCCGCCTGAGAGCGCTAGCCACGCCCCCTCCTGGTCCTGCTGCTCCCCAGCCGCAGCTGCCAAGGTCCCCGGGGGCAAGCTGGGCCTGGGAGGATCAAGGAAAGACTTGTTTATTATAGGGTCCGGCTGCTGGGACCGTGGGGCGACGGGGATCGGGGACTGAGCTAGGGCATGAAAGGGGGAGGGGGCTGGCGACCTCCGCCTTCACCTGGGGGGCAGATGGGGTTGGGGGGAGGGCGGAGAGAAGGGGAAACTGTTGCAAAGAAAGCAGCTCCCAGGAGCCTGTGCCAACTGCGGTCACATCTGGGTGCAGGGGTGGGCGTTCGTGGGAACCCGGCGGGGACACTGATAAGCAGCTCCCCATTTTTCTATCGAGGAAAGGATGGTGGGGTGCAGGGAGATGGGGGATGCTTTCCTTGAGGGAGGTGTAGCTCTTTGTGCTGAGCTAGAGGGGGGAAGGAGACTGGGTGTCAATCAACTTCGTAAGCCGTCCCTTCCCCCTCCCCCACATTGCACACCCCTTCCTCACCGGCAAACATGCCCACCCGCCGTCACTTGGCCGCTGCCCACTGGCAGAGGGGGTGGGATGGCTCCTAGCAGAGTGGAAGGTTTAATTCTGAGGAGAGGGATATCCCTGAAGGGGTCATGAATCCTGAAAACTCCAGGAGCCAAGCTTGGTCCCCCACCTCCACATCTTGAATATCTTCTGCTCTCCCCCGACTCCCCGCAGCTTGGCCACTACCCCCGCCCCAGTGTCTCCAAGCATCCCAACCCCAGGAGAGGATTTTTGGGGTGGTGGGCGGCTCGAGTGTTTGTTACAGAAGGTCACAGGCCCAAGACGGCTCTTTATGCTTAAGGACACGGTCACTTGGTCCCCCACTGAAAAAACCTGGAGACTGACAAACAGACGGAGCCAAGCTTCTGCAGGCTTCTAGCCCGATCTGGGCAAACGGTGCCCTGGCCAGCTGCTAGCCACCAGGGCCGGGAGCTTCCGTTGGGTCCTTGCGCCGGCCGCTTGATCCCAGCCTGGGCTTTGTGTAAAAGACTCAGAATATTGCGTCATGACCTGGGACCTAGATCGAGGGGAAAACCCCCACTGGCTGCAATGGGACCATAGGTTTCATCAGACAGACTGGGCTGCAGGAAATCTGGGTTGACGGCAGTTAACGCTAGAGGAGGGTGGTGTTGACACGCTATCAGGAAGGCTGGGGCCGATTGCAAGGATGGGAGGTGGTTGGGATGGACGGGACCTTTATTTATTTTAAGACTTAATCGGGGGCATAAGGACCCTGATGGCAGCAGGAGCAGGATTTGCATCAGACGGTTCACACACTCCGGGAGGGGAACAAGATTAGATGACCTCCCCAAAGCTGGCAGGCAGGTGGGCAGGATGCCAGGCCACTAAGCAGTTTCCAGGGACTCAGGCCTCTGCTGCTTCTGGCAACTCCCCCTCCCTAAAAGAGTCTTAAAAGCATAGGGTGTCTACCCAAGCTACCCGGCAAAGAATAGGCTGAGAACAGGAAGAAAGGCCCTACTTAGGCCAGCCCCCTCATTCCTCAATTGGGGGAAACTGAGGCATTCTACTTAACCCCCTACCCTAAGAACCAACTTCTAAATGACATTTGGTGATGATGATGGGATGACTGTCCTCAGAGGCCTAGATCTCTGCCCCTTCCCAGCTCCCTCCTCTCCCCTACCCTCATCTCTACCCCACTTTCTATCTAGTTCTCTCCACACTCAGGGAAATCTTCAAAAAGCAGACCAAGGGTCTAGTTTGGGCTTGGAGAAAAGAAGAGGGGCAAGCAGATGGTGTTTTCAGCAAGGCCATGGTGCCCAGCATAGGAAGGAGGTGAGGAAAGAATGGGGCCAGATGGTGTTGGGGATGAAGAATTGGGGGTGCCTGTGGCTGTATGGTGCTGAGTAACTTGTCCTCAGAGAGATAAAAACGTCAATGGTAGCAACTCCAAAGAAGAGGGAGAAAGGAAGAGAAAATGAGTCAAGTCAAAGGGACTGACAGACAATCCTGGAAGCTGTTTCTGCTTCTCAGCTGAAAAATTACCTCGTTTCTCAATTTTTCCATAACGTTTGTCCCCTATCCCATTCTACTTCACTTGAATCAGTAATTATGTACTAAATACTACTGTCAGGTATGTTTACCTTTTATGTCCCCCCTCGCCATTAGACTATAAGCCCCTTGAAGATAGGAATACCATCTTTAAAAAACAAAAAACAAAAACAACTTTGTATCCTCAGCACCTAGCAAGGCATCTTGCTGAACACAATAAGAGCTTCATCACTGTTTATTGACTTGAGGGGCTGAAACATAATAAGTGAGAGAAACCCAACTCTATCCAAAAATATGGAAGTGGGTCATTTTGTAGAAGGTACAGCCATCAAAATGAACAAAGCACAGTCTCTTCTGTGAGTGAGATTCTTTGTGGAGGATACCTGTGGATGGGGCCTTGTATCAACAAGTATTGGAGAGCTGAAAATAACCTTTAGGTTGCAGAAAAGAACCCAGAGTAGGCCTTACCAGGGCTCTTCAGTCTTGTGACCAGGAGAAGTAGGGAAGAATGCCCGAGGCCAACAGTGCAATACAAGGGGTGGATTTCGCCATGTGGGGGCGGATTCCATTCCTCCTGGGGCAGAGGTCCAACATGGGGGACACTGCCAGGCTCTGCTGCTCCCTTGCTCAGCTCTGCAGAGAGAAATCTGTCATGTAGCTCCCTCACCCTATGGTCCAGGTAGAGGAGTGGGACAAGAGGGCAAAGATGAAATCCTTCCTAGAATTGCATCAGATCCTCAGCTGCTCTATCCAGGAGGATCTGGGTGGGTCAGGTGGTCCGGATCACACACCTTCTTAGATTCCCCTCCCCATTGTTTAGGTCTTCCCCACAGGCAGTTACTTTGTTTTTATTCTTTTATGTTTCAGCATCCTTTCCTCACCCCACCCCCACTTCCACCTCCTCTCAAAATGTAAACTCTCAGAGGTGTGGGACAGTTTTCTTTTTGTAGTTATCCCCAGTGCCTTGCTCCCCAGAGGTACTTTAATATTTATGGGTGTTGAATTCAGTAGATCAAATGCCACCTCCTATGCTGAGACCTTTCCAGGTCGATCAATCAAGCAAACATTTATTAAGTGCCTACTAAATGCCCAGCATCACACAAAGACCAAAGCAAAACAGTCCCTACCCTCAAGCAACATTTATTCTAACTGGGGCTGTATACATAGATAGCCTCCGGGAGTTTGAAAAACCTGGGTTCAAATCCAGCTCAAGACACTAGCTGCCAGACCCTGGGCAAGTCATTTCATCTCTCTGCCTCAGTTTCCTCCTTTGTAAAATAAGAATAATAATAGCATCTCTTTCAAAGGGTTATTTTAAGGGTCAAATGAGAAAACATGTCTAAAGTGCTTTGTAAACATTAAAGCTCTATATAAATTCTTATCACTGTCATAATTAATATAGATTCTAAAACTGATACAAGAAGTTTTGAGGGGTGCAGGAGGTACTAGCAGCTGGGGAGATCAGAGGTTTCAGGAAGAATGTGGAGCTGGCATTGTCTTGAAGGAAACTAGAGATTTCTCTAGCTGTTATTCCTCCTCTCCTCAAAAAAACAATCAGCTTGTATTTAGTATATGTGTACAAGTTCTCTCTATAGAATGTAAGCTCGTTGGGAGCAGGGACTGTTTCATGTTAGTCTTTCTATCCTGGGCACAAGAGCACATGCCTTAATAAATGTTTGCTGATCGATTAATTGAACAGATCTCTTTGTCTCCTGGGCAGTGACAAAATTCCATATGCTCTGTCCCAGCCTCCATCCGTCCTAGCCCAGAGCACACAGATTTGGGGGCATATCTAGACATTCTCCTTCTAACATATGCCTTGAAGTATTATCCTTCATGACCAAGCCTGAAGGGTGTGGCTTTGCTTTTTGGGGCCAGCTGGGGGGGAATTTCTGAATGACGTCTGGAGTCCTCTTTTGAGAATTGTGGGATACTGAGTTGGCTCTCCAGGAAGAAGTGGGGAGGTAAGAAACTACTCCAGGCTTACTCTAGGGAAGGGGCCTGGGTAAGCTGCCAACTTTTCTTTTAAAAGAGTCAAAGCACTTTAAAGTCATTGTTGATGGGAATGGGGTGGGCGGGGAGAGACCTTCCTGAGATGGGGCTTTGACCTTGGGGTGGGGGGTGTCCAGGGTCCTACAGGAAGTCAAGAGAGGGTTTCAGATCTCTAGCCATGCAGGTCAACGTCTGGCCATTTGGCTCCCCAGCCTTCTGAGCCCCATTCCCGTGGGACATGCACTGCACTCTGCAATTTTCAGTCAATGAGCATTAACTATCCAGACTGACTCAGCCCCTCCCTGTTTAGGCAGCTTATGTCCCTAGCACTAGTTCCCAGGGCCTCAGTCTGGCAAGCCACTTTGTTCGGGTTTGGGGAGTCAAACCAGATCTGGGGGTGGAGGAGGAGGGGCAAATCTGGGAACCAGAGAGAGCAAGACGGACAAATGAATGGCTGCCTAGAGGTCCGCTTCAGAGCCTTTCTGCCAGTGGGCATTGCTGGCCACAGATCTGGGTCAGGACAGGAGCTAGGGAGAAGCATTCGTCTTCTCAAATATTGGGGTGGGGTGGGGAGAGGTGAGATGTAGACAATGCACTCTGTAAAATAATAATAGCTTGCGTTTATATAGTGCTTTAGGGTTACAATGCCCTTTGCATACAGTGTCTTATTTGGCCCTCAATAAAAAACCCTGTGAGGTAGGTAGTAGAAGAATTATTATTCCCTGAGAAAAGTGGAAAGAGCTAAGGTTTGGATAGGAATCAGGGAAGTCAGGTTCTAGTCCAGTCTGGCTTCTGCCACCTATTTGCTATCTTTATGACTTTGGGTAAAGTCATTTCCCCTTTCTAGGTATTTTTCCTTAACTGTAAAATGAGACAATCTCTTAAATCCTCTTGTGTTTTTAATGGGTGGAGATTATATGATGAGAAAATCCAGGTTTGGAGGGATTTCAAGCTTCTTAGGGTTGTATAATTAATAAAGGTGGGTGGGATGGGGAAGAGAACCAGAGCTCATAGTTGAGTCCCCTAAACTATGTGACCTATAGGTTGTGATTTCCCTGCTTCCCAACAGTTGTAGTGTGGTGTGTTTGACTTCTTCAGGCTGTAGACCAAGAAAAAAAGTGTGTGTGTGTGTGTGTGTGTGTGTAAGTGTGTGTAAGAGCATAAGATTACAAGTATTCCGACCATGGATGTGAAAAGTTGTGTGGAAATTCAGTTTTAGTGCCTGGTTTGTAAACACCAGAAGGGAGCCTATAATATCAAGAAACTGTCTGAAAATCCAGGACTCATTTTTGTAGTGGAAATAACAAACACCATGTACAGACTTCATTTATTTGCTTGTTTGTTTAGGGACCAGCTTTATTGTCCCCTTTTGGCTGATGGGGGAACTGAGGCCACTTGCCTCTTGTTCTTACAGAGAATAAATTCTATTTACTGAATATTCATTCAGTACCTTATGAACCAAGCACTGTGATGGACTGGAAGAGATACAAAGATTAGGCAGAATGAATATAATTAATATACAAATAAGCATAATACAAAATAGGTCATGCTAATTGCTTGAAGAGAAGAAAGAGAATTTCTAAGCAGGAGGAGGGGAAGATAATTTTCACCTGGATGAGAAGCAGGGAAGGGTTCAAGGAGGAGGTGGAATTTGAGCTTAATTAAAAAGGGGTATATTCCAGGCTTAGAACCCAGCAGGAGCAAAGTCCTTGATGTAAGTAGACTAATTTGTTTGTAAATGGAGTTTGTATGTGGAAGAGAGAGTTCAAGATAAGTCTAGGGAAGTAATTTGTATAGTATCAAATTAGGAACATCCCGAATAAGGAATATGGATTTTATTTGGTAGACGTCTTCAAGGTGCATCCTACTCCAAGTCTGATCTTTTGAAGGGGAACTGACCTTGGAATCCTGAGCCCCAAATTCTAGTTCCAGTACCTCAGCTCATTTGCTGTGTAATCTTGGCAAATCATTTAACTCTTATTCAATCATCATTCATTGTCTATTGTGTGCAAGGTGCTGAACTCAGCACCTAGGATAAAAAAATGAAATAAGGCCCAAACCTTGTATTCGACAAGCTTACAATCTAATGGGGAGGCGGGACTCATTCACAAATTAGTGTGGATATGACAAGTGCAAAGAAGTCCAACCCCCCCCCCCAAAAGTCCAGAGTCACAACTGAAATCCCACCTTCTACAGGAAGCCTTCCCCAACCCTTCTTAATTCTAGCGTCTTCTCTCGATTAATCATATCCTATTGGCCATGTATGTAGTTTGCTTTGTATATATTTGTTTGCATGTCCTCTCCCCCATTAGATTGTAAACTCCTTGAGGGCAGGGACTACTTTTGCCTCTTTTGTATCTCTAGGGCTTAGCACAGTGCCCGGCACATAGTAGGCATTTTAATAAATGTTTATTGATTATTTGCTATGAGAATTGAGAAAGGAGAGATCAATTTTTAGCTTTGGGGATCGGGGAAAGCTTGTTAGGGGGCATAAAACATGCCCAGGCATGAACTAAGACACGGAGAAATGAGAGCAAGAATTTTCAAACGGAACCTTGAGCACTAGTTTGGTTTGGCTGGGGAAAAAAAAGTATGTGAAGGGGGCAGTAGTGTGAGACAAGGCTAGAGTCCAATTCATAAGGGCCCTCAATGCCACGATAAATCTATATTTTATTTAATGGTAATGGGGAGCCACGGAAGGTTTCAGTGTAGACAACTGATCTGATCCAATTTGTGCTTTAGTAAGATAATGGAAAACAGTTTTAAGAATGGGTTGTAGAGAAGAGAGACTGAAGGTAGTAAACCAGTTTGGATATGTGATGAGGGCTTGAACCAGGGTTGTTTCAGCGGCAGTGGAAAAAAAGAACAGATGGCTAGGATATTGTGGAGAAAGAATCAACAGGGCTGAGAAACTGATTGGGGCTGGGAGGGAGAGGAAGAAGTGAAAGGTGACTCATGATACTTAGAGCTCATTTTTCTTTTCTGTAAAATGAAGGGGTTGGACGATGACAGTGGTTCCCATTTAGTGGTTTGAATGGTTTGCCGGCACATTAAGCATTAAATAATTGTAAAGAATATTAGATATGAAAAGTATATTAAATTACCCTAGGGATTCACAACATATACTTTTGTTGTTGAAAGCGATTCCCAGAACCAAAAAACATTGGGAACCACTGGACCAGAAGATCCCTAAGGTCCTCTCCAGTGCTAAATTTTTGGGTGATTCACTGGTAAATGATTAGAGGGGGCAGAGAGCACTTTGGAGTCACCCCTAAGAAGCCCATCTTCTCAGCACCAGACCTGTGATTTTATTGAAACAGAAAGCTACTAAATAAAGAAACTTCTTCCCTTCACCCAGGCTGGTTGGCTGCTTCTCTTTAACTTAGAGATTTAGAGAATTGTTTAGTGCCCTAAAGAGGTTAAATTACTTGCCTTAGGGGGACAGCCTGGAGCATACTGGAGCGGGCTCTAACCCCGAGCCAACCGTGAAAGTGTCAGTGTGAGCATTTACACGTCAGAAATCAGCAAATGCCACAAGTCTGGGCTTGATTTCTCATTTTATTTTCTAGACTAAAGAAAGTGATAGGGAAAATGTTAATAATGCAAATGAGACAAAAGTGTGTCAAGATACATTCTCTGCTTTGTACCTTCTCTCCCTTTCCCCCCAGCTACACGTTTACCAGTGCACTCTGGGCAGAGCTAATTTCTTCCTTCCTTCCTTCCTTCCTTCCTTCCTTCCTTCCTTCCTTCCTTCCTTCCTTCCTTCCTTCCTTCCTTCCTTCCTTCCTCCTTCCTCCCTTCCTCCCTTCCTCCCTTCCTCCCTTCCTTCCTTCCTCCTTTTCTTTCTTTCTTTCTTTCTTTCTTTCTTTCTTTCTTTTTCTTCTTTCTTTCTTTCTTTCTTTTTTCTTTTTTCTTTTTTTTTTTTTCTTTCTTTCTTCTTCTTCTCTCTCTCCTCCTTCCTTCCTTCTTCCTTCCTTCCTTCCTTCCTTCCTTCCTTCATTCCTTCCTTCCTTCCTTCCTTCCTTCCTTCCTTCCTTCCTTCCTTCCTTCCTTCCTTCCTTTCTCAGATCTTCCTGAGTCTAAAACCTGCTCTCAGGTCACTGTGCCGCACAATTATCTCTGCAAACCTTATTACCAAATGTTCCTGCTTTGGTGTATGAGGGGGATGGATGGAGAGGTGGGGAGAGGTCCTTAGAATTGCTGATAGCTATAAAACCGCTTCAAAATTTGCAAAATTTCTACACATTTGGGTCTCATTTGAGTCTCCAATAGCTCGATGAGGGAGGTGCTATCATCGTTCCCAACTTACAGATAAATACAAGAGTGGTGAAGGGGGGGGGGAGGCTTTAGGATAAGTGTGATTTTTGTAGTTAAGTATGTGGGCCAAGATTCAAACTAAGGTCTTTTGTGATTCCAAATCCAGCTCTCATCTATGCTTCTTGTGGTAGGAGGGCACTTTTGCTAAACTATAAACATTTGTTCTCTCCCAGTTTAGGAGTCTTGCTCTTTGTAGACCCAACCCCTAGTCGTTTATCAAAGGATACTGAGCTGGAGAGCTGGGTTAGGGCAGAAGGGAGTGGGGGGAAGGAGGGTGAAGAGAGGAGGGAGCAGGGAAGGGAACAGGAATGGAAACTTTGGGCAAATTTCTTCCCCAGAGGCAACTGAATGAAAACTAGCCAGGAATGATGACTCCCATAAGAGCAGCCCCAAGTCCAGCCCCAATCCTGCCGAGTGCAGCAGAGAGAGGATTTTCTTTCTTCTCAGGTTAATACCAGAAGAGAACAAAATAGCCTTCCACAGAGCTGGAGGCATTTTCTAAGATTCTGAACAAGACAATCTACTTATGTATTCTAGCTGAGCAGGCCAGGGTCTGAAAGACCGGGTCAGAGAATTAGAGGATGTAGTTGGGGGTGGGGAGGAGATAAGTCCCATTCTTTTCTGTTATCAGAGAACTTGGATCTTTCATAAGTAGTCTGTATCTCAGGGAATGCAAATCTCTAGTTACATTGAAATTCATAGGATGAATGAATGAATGAAAAAGCATTTATTAAGTGTTTATTAATATGCCAGGCACTGTATTAAGTGCTGGGGATGCAAATACAAAATTGAGATAGTCCCTGCCCTCCATAAATCTACATTTTATTTTATTGTAAATAGTATTTTGTTTTTTCTAATTACATGTAAAATAGTTCTCAACATTCATTTTTATAAGATTGTGAGTTCCAAAATTTTTCCCTCCCTCCCCTCCCCCTTCCCCAAGATGGCAAGCAATCTGATATAGGTTATACATGTACAGTCATGGAAACATATTTCCACATTAGTCACGTTGTGAAAGAAGAAATAGAATAAAAGGGAAAAGCCACCAAAAAAAAGTGAAAATAATAGACTTTGATCTGCATTCAGACTCCATAGTTCTTTCTCTGGATGTGGATAGAATTTTCTGTCATGGGTCTTTCAGAATTGTCTTGGGTCATTATATTGCTGAGAAGAGCTAAATCTATCATAGTTAATCATTTCATGATGTTGCTATTGCTGTGTACAATGTTCTCCTGGTTCTGCTCACTTCACTCAGCATCAGTTCATGTAAGTTTTTCCAGGTTTTTCTGAAATTCATCTGAGAAGCCTACATTGTAAAAAGAGGAGACCACATACGTGGGGAGTTTGTAGGCAGGGATGGTGTAATTTGGTGTAGGAAGTCATTGTGATGGTAAGGATCATAGTTTTAGAACTGATGGACCTTAGCACTCATCTGCTCCGATCTCATTTTACAAATGAGGAAACTGAGGTCCAGAGAAGTGAATCACTTGCTCAAGGTCACATATTTAACAAGAGATGATGGTAGGTAGATAGATAGATGATAGATGGATAGATGAATAAATGAATAGATGGAGAAATAGATGATGGATAGATAGGTGGGATGGATAGATAGATGATAGAGATATTCAGCTCCCCCAGCCTCAAGAACAAGCTTAGTGTCCCTCCTGGCTCCCAGCAAACCCAAGTCAAAAGGGTTTTGGGGAGGAGGCAGAATTCCCAGAACTGGTTAGGTAGTTCCTAGAGACCAGAAATCAGTGAGCCAATGTATTCATGAAAAGCCTTAAATGTGCATGATGAAATAAATAGGTGGATGGATAGATAGATAGATGATAGATGGATAATTAGGTAGATAGATAAATGGATAAATGGAGGCAGGGAGAGGGAGAACATTTAGTAAGTACTAATTTAGTTATTATATAGCAGATCCTGGGCTACAAATACAAGGAGCCAAGACAGCTTTAACTCAAAGTAGTCCACACTAAGTTTGGGAAGAGGAAAAGAAGTCCAGAGAGTCAATTTCTGAGTGACAAAGGTGGAATTTGAACCCAGGTCCTCAGGACTCAGAGCCAGTGAACTTTTCACCATAAGCTCTCCTTAACCTCCACAAGCAGAAGACAGTCTTTCAACCACAATCTGGGACTTTTGTCATTTCTCAGCTTCCCAGTCTTTGGAGAAGGTTTTGAAGGCCAAAACCCTGAACTCCTTCCCTTAACCCAAACAAAAACACAGACTATTATGTAGAGAAGCTTCTACATTATGACAATATACTAAATGATCCCATTCTCCCTCCCCCTTTTTTTAAGCGATGGCAGTCATCTGGTTAAACCCTGGGGCCAGTCCTGTGACCTTGTACTCAGAGCCTTCCATAACTTTTCTGTCCCAGGCTCATTCCCTTGAAGACTCATGTCCTTACTGTCAGGAGAAGGTCACTGAGCCTTAATCTTTCTGTTCCTTCCAATAGAAACGTGTGATAAAACAAATTGTTACAAAATGTACCCGTAGCACAGTCACCCAACAAACATTAAGCACCTGAGCCATACCAGGCACTGTCCGAGGTTCTGAGGTCATAAAGAAAGGCCAAAGGGGCTCACACTCTATCGAGGACAAGTAAACAATTAGGTACACATGACATTGATACTGAGTAAATGGAAGATAATCTCAGAAGGGGAGGCATTAGCAGATGGGGAAGGAACCAGGAAAAGCCTCTTTAGGAAGATGTCAGTTGAGCTGAGACTGAGAAAGCCTGACAAACCAAGTAGCCAAGTGAGGCAGGGAGAGCTTTGGAGTAGTGGGAACAAGCAGGGCAGAGGTGGCGGATGGAGTGTTGGAGCAAGGAGGCCTCCTGCACATACTGTGCCCCAGTGACACTGATGCTGTAACTGGACACTCCACCTCCTGACTCCAGGCATCTTCTCTGGCTGTCCCCCATGCCTGGAAGCCTCCTCCTCCTCCTCCCCTCCTATTCTCCCTGGCTTCCTGCAAGTCTCAGCTATAACCCCATCTTCTGTAAGAATCGTTGTGTCTTCCCTCTAAGACTACCCCCAATGTATCTAGTCTATATCTTGTTCACACACACTTGTTTGCCTGTTGTTTCTTCCATTAGACTCTGAATTTCTCATGGGCAGGGGACTGTTTTTTGTCCTTTATATCTCTAGCACTTAGCACAACGCCTGGCACACAATCGTTCACTGACTGACTGATTTTGAGACTCAAGCTCAAGAGAATGATTGGGGCTGGATATGTAGAACTATGAAGTTGACTTGCTATCTTTTTTTTTTCTCTTCTGTTGAGTTTTGTTTCCTCTTTCTGATGGTTCCTCCTATTGGTTTTAATTTTTACTTACAACTTCACTAATGTGAAAATATGTTTAATAGGAATGTAAATATATAGCCTATGTCAGATTGTGTGCCATTTTGGGGAGGGTGGTGGGGAGGAAGGGGGAGAAAAATTTTAAACTCAAAAGCATATGGAAGTGATTGTTGATAAATCCAAAAAAAAAAGAAAAAAAGAAAGAAAAGAAACTGAGAAAGAGTGATCATCCAGATAGGAGACCCAGGAGGATCATAAAAACCAAGAGAGGAGACAATATTCAGGAAAAGATGGTGAGTAACAGTGTCAAATATTGCAGAAGGGTCATGAAGGATGAGGATCCAGAAAGGAAAGATGAAAGGAAAGAAGGAAGGAAGGAAGGAAGGAAGGAAGGAAGGAAGGAAGGAAGGAAGGAAGGAAAGAAGGGAGGGAGGAAGAAAGGAAGGAGGGGAGGGAGGAAGGAAGGAAGGAAGGAAAGAAGGGAGGAAGGAAATAAGAAAGGAATGAGGGAAGGAAGGAAAAGAAGGAAGGAAGAGAGGGAGGAGGAAGGGAGGAAGGAAGGAAGGAAAGAAGGGAAGAAAGAAGGGAGGGAGGGAGGAAGGAAGGAAAGAAGAAAGGAAGGAAAAGAGGGAGGAAAGAAGGAAGGAGGGAAGGAAAGGAGAAAGGAAAGAAGAGAGAGAGGAAGGGAGGGAGGGAGGAAGGAAGGGAGGAAAGAAGGGAGGAGGGAGGAAGGAAAGAAAGAAGGAAGGGGGTATTTATTAAGCACCTATTATGTCAGGCACTGTGCTAAGTGATTTACAAATATTATCTCATTTGATCCTCACAATAGCTCTAAAAGGGGGCAGCTAGATGGAACAGTGGATAGAGCACTGGCCCTGGAATCAGGAGGACCTGAGTTCAAATGTGGCCTCAGACCAAACACTTGGCACTTACTAGCTGTGTGACCCTGGGCAAGTCCCTTGACTCCAATTGCCTAGAAAAAAAAATAATAACTCTGTGAGGTCGATGTTCTCGTTATTTCCATTTTATGCTTGAGGAAACTAAGGCAAACAGAAGTGAAGTATCTTGCCCAGGGTGTCTAGGGCTGGATTTGAACTCAGGTCTTCCTGACTCAGCAATTAAGAGATCATGGACAACTTGGTAGTGGAAAGAGATCTGGCTTTTGAGTCAAAGATTTTGAAGCCAGCTCCTACTATGTGACTTTGGGAAAGTCACTTAACCTCTGGCAGCCTCTGGCTCCTCATCTGTGAACATGAGGGGATGGGGTTAGCTGAGCAGTGGTCCCCACAACATCATAGCAGATCAACTCTGTTGCTGGAATAGACCTGGGAGACTACGTAGTTCAAACTCCTCATTCTAAAGATGAGAACTGAGGCTCTGAGAGGCTGTGGACTTACCCAAGGCCTGAGAGTGAGAAAGTTAGTGAGAGAGACAGGATTCAAACTCAGGTCCTGCAAGTTCAGATGCAAGAGTTACGCTGCTACACCTTCCTTCAGGGTCTGAAGTCTACAAACCTATAAGTAATGCAGCTTCCTGCATCTGTTGTCCTACCTTCTTAGAGACAGCTAGATGGTATAGCGGATAAAGAGTTGGACCTCGAGTAGGGAGGACTTGAGTTCATAATCCAGTCCAAGACATTTACTAGCTGTGTGACTTTGGGCAAGTCACTTGGCCTCTATCAGCCTCAGTTTTTTCAACTGTTAAATGGGGATAAGTAGAATAATATTTGTAGAGCACTTAACACATAGTGGGTGCTTCATAAACACCTGTTCTCTTCCCCCTTCCTCCAATCCTATAGGGCCTAGATAGCGAGACCGTGTCTTATTTCTCTCCATTCCCTCTGATTTGGGGGAAAGCCTCAGGAAGCTGTGGCCTCAGGAAGCGGGGCCCATAAACACCTCTTGCACGCAGTCTATTTCTCATCACGCAAGCTCACAGCTTCTCATGGATGCATTGACTCACTGATTCCTGGTCTCCAGGAGCTGCCTAACCAGTTCTGGGAATTCTGCCTCCTTCCCAGAACCCCTTTCCCTCAGGTTTGCTGTGAACCAGGACTGTCACAAGGCTTGTTCTTGAGGCTGGGGGAGCTGGAGGCAAAATAGAGAGTGTTCACAGAAGCCCTGCAGGGCGGTGGGACAAGGGGATCTCCACGGGCCCTCCTGGCTCGTACCAAGTGACATGGGATGGAGAACGTGGGCTATGATGCGATGTTTAAAAACAAACAGTAGTACAGGCACTCAGAAAATAGAGCATACTGGGACAGCAAATAATGACTTTTTTAAAAAGTATTTTTCTTTTGTCAAAATTTTTGTCAAAAATCAGAGTTTATGGCTTTATTTGGGCTTTTATTCCTCATTCCATTTATTTGATGCGATTGTTATTCTTAACAAAGAATTTTTTTTAAGCAGCTGGAGGAGGGAAGAGGGCTCAGGGGGAAAAAAGTGAAAAAAACCCCACCACTAAAAACCGAAACCCAGGAGCTGCTGTAGTAAGTAGGAGCCTGGAAGCTGTTTACACAAGACCCTTTTCTCCGCCTGTCTGTTCCTTGGCTCCAGCTGGTTTCTGCTGCCCTCTGGTAGAGTCCAGTGGGGCCCAGCCCAGCAGATTGAGATACTGACATCCTATCACCCTGCTCAGCTGGGTAGAACGAGAAGAAGCCTTCCAGCATCCATGGAAGATGCCCTGCCTGAACCAGAAGAGTGAGCTGGTCCTCGGGTGCAGACTGACTGAGGCTCCCTTCTCCCACACCTCCCCTCCCCCAATCCCCACCTGCCCTCCCTCCCCAGGCATTTAAAGATAAGGGAGCCAGATCTCTCTCCTGCATGGATTTGGGCTTGCAAGGAGATAGCGTTGCCCCACAGGAGATCCATCAGTAATCAGGTTTAAAGTTAGATCAGGCCATTTCTGAACTTGCTTGTTACCCCCTTCCGCAAATATTATTATTTTTTTAAACTCTGGTTGGTTTGGGGAACTAGACGGTAGCAAGGTAGTAAATTGATTTTTCCCGGATTTGTTCCCTGCTTCTCGGGGAGGTGGGGTGTTGGGGGGGGGGGGTGTAGGAACAGGAAATTGGAGTCTTAACACCCACCTCCTACCCACTTATTCCCACCTCCCTCCCCCAAGCCTAGGTGAATTCTGCCTGGCACAAAGTAAAAAAAAATGCCACCTCAAAAGTGACATGCTGGGCAGCTGACACGTTGAGCAGCTGACACCAGGGCTTTGTCCCCTCTGACCCTCAGCATGGGGAGCCCGTATGGTAATGAGGCTGAAACGTGACCCAGAGAACAAGGTACTGGGGGAAGGGGTGGGAAGCAGGGGCCGGCGGCCAGGCGTCACATTCTGCCTAGTTGCATCAAGACAGGGAAATCCAACCACATAGTTGCTGAGCTAAGCATTTTTTGGCCGCTTGGGGCTACTTGTCTGGGGGAGGGACTGCACATACATCCTCCTCCTTCGGACCCAGGCTGGCAGGGGGAGGAGGAGGAGGAGGAGGTTGGAACAGCCTGGGGGCTTTTTGTACTTCTGCAAAGAGGAGGCCCTTGTACTAACCCGGAGGAGTTTTCTTGGGATGGGGGTGGGGCAGGATGGACGGTTGGGAAGGTTACCAGACAGGGGCCTGTGACTCACTGATCCAAGTCTCTGACCAATCCAGAAGAGCTTGGGGGGAGGGACGAGGGAAGCCCACTGAACTCCAGGGGCTAGAGCTCACCGAATCCGACCCCTTCATTTTATAGATGGGGAAATTGAGGCTGAGAGAGGTGAAGTTAATTGTCCAAGGTCACACCAGTGGTAGTATTAACAAACATTTGTATAGCATCCACCGGGTGTAGTCGTTGGCACCAAGACTGAATGAAAAAGTAGCTTACCTTGGGGGGTTGTTAACCTTCTTTGTTTCTGTGGACTCCTCAGAAACACGTTTTTTATTTTTTTGCAAGGCAGTCGGGGTTAAGTGACTTGCCCAGGGTCACACAGCTAGTGAGTATCATGTGTCTGAGGCCATATTTGAACTCAGGTCCTCCTGACCCTAGGGCCGGTGCTCTATCCACTGGGCCACCTAGCTGCCCCTCCTAGAAACGTGTTTTAAAGTAAACAAATAGGCAGCTGGACTCATCAGAAAGATGAGTTCAAATCCAGCCTTAGACTCTTACTATCTGTATGACCCTCCCCATGTCACTTAATCTCCTGTTTGCCTCAATTTCTTCATCTGTTAAATGGGGATGTAATCCCAGTTCCAAAGCTGAATTGGTATGGGACTCTTTCCTCATTTGTGGAGATGAATGCCCTTCCCTTCTTTAGGGGTGAGGCAGAGTTGGTAAGAGTTCCTGGAAGGGCAGCAAATCTTAAAGCACTATGTAGACACTAGCTATTATTATTGAAGGAAATGCTACATTTTAATTAGAGGTTAGAAAATAAATATGAATCCCCCCCTCCATGTAAATTCATGGACCCTCTGATATCTATCCCTATATTCCTTGGAGGGGAGAGAGTGTCAATAGACTCCAAGCTAAGAACCCTTGCTTTAAACAGATACATAAATCATACTATTCATTACATTATAGTAAAATGTAAATACAATATTAAATAGATAAATAAATTCCAAATAGACTAGAATTGTAAGGAAAGGGTACTAACAACTTTGAGGCTCAGCAAAGGCTGCTATTAGCAGAGCCAGGAATCCCTAGGGCCTCATATTTGAGATCTCCTATGCTACCTGCCTCCTTTCTGATCCTCTCTGATCTCCCTCTCCCTTTCCACCCTTCGTGACAGCTAATAGTGGTGGTGAAGGTGAAGTGGGGGCAGACAGAACAATTTTTTGTGTGAGGTCTGTGACCAGGACAATCAAGCCTCACTCTTTCCAGGAAGTCTGGAAAGGGTTTAAGGAAGCATCTTCCAAGCCAGCCTCCTAAGAGTTAAAAAAAGAGGAGTAAAATGAAGAAAATCCTTTATCCCTACCTGGCACAAGAGATTACTCACCCAGAACAAAAAAGGTGACTATTTCTGAGTCTGACCTACATACTTATTTGCCTCTTTAACCTTTTATGATCACATATGATTATTATGTAGCATTTTTTCATACTCCAAGCTCTCCTTGCTCTAGGGTTGCTGGGTGAAGCATCTTGCTTCCCAAGGGTCCAGGGTTTCATTCTCTGGGAATTTTAACATCTCTGACCAAACTCTTCCCAAGCTGAACATCTTAACCAAGATGTAGTACAGTATCCAACAGACCTTGAAACCAAAGGTTAGCACCTTTTGGGAAGGGAGTGATGGTGGAGGGATGTAATAGGCATTGGCAACTATTATTATGCTTGGTTTTCTCTTTTAAAAATGCTTTATGGGTCTCGTTTTTTCAGCACAGTTATTTCTGGATATTATCCCCACCTAATCCATTGTTTACCCCCTTCCTGCACACAGAAATGAACTGTATCTTGTAACCAAGAAAAATAATTAAGCAAAACCAATGGGAACAGTGACCTTGTATGAAGATGTATGCAACATTTTGCACTTGTAGTACCCCACTTCTCTACTTAGGAAGGCTGTCTGCCTTCATTATCTGTTCTCTTGGAGCTTTTAAGAGTTGAGCTGTTGGGGTGTCCAGGTGGCTTAGTGGATAGAGCACCTGCCCTGGAATCAGGAGGACCTGAGTTCAAATCTGGCCTCAGACACATAACACTCACTAGCTGTGTGACCCTGGGCAAGTCACTTAACCCCATTGCCTAGCAAAGAAAAAAAAAGTTCAGCT
This sequence comes from Phascolarctos cinereus, assembly GCF_003287225.1. NCBI lineage: Eukaryota > Metazoa > Chordata > Mammalia > Diprotodontia > Phascolarctidae > Phascolarctos > Phascolarctos cinereus. The sequence goes on along the minus strand of NW_027555736.1, from coordinate 51,209,750 downwards.
GCCTTTTAGTGTTCTTTTCATTTACATTATTGGAATCCTTGCATACACTGCTCTCCTGGCTCTGCTTACTTCATTCAGCATCACTTAATAAAAGTCTTTTGATGTTTCTTTGGATTCTTAGGATCTGAGATTTGGAGCTGGATAGGACCTCAAAGGGCAATCCAGACCAACCCTGACACTGAGGTTCACAGAGATTAAAGGACTGGTCCAAGGACACACACACAGAGGCACAGTTTGAACCCAGGCCCTCTCAATCTGAATCCAATTTTCTCTCTTCATATTCATTATTTCTCATGGCATAATAATGCTCCATTATGATCACACAGCACAATTATGGCTTGGTTTGCATTGAGGCAAGCCTAATGGCTAGGTCGGGTCTAGTTGTTTTCCTGGGTTGTCTATTCTTTGGCTAATTTCAGAGTTTTTCCCACTTGGCAGATGTCCAGGCCATTGAGACCATGCAGAGCAAGTCTTGAAATGTACAGCTCTTCAGCTCCTGGTCACTGTGACCCCTTGGTTCTTAGGCTGGGAGGGCCATTGCTCCCAGGATCCAAATGGAGTTGGTGGCTAGGACTTTCAAAAATTAGGGAATGAGAAGATATTGGGAGATGATGCAGGGCTGGCATTTCCAGGGTCTTGCCCCTTTCTGTGGCCATATTGTTTTAAGATGACTTCTACAGACTGCTTCCCCTTGTAAATCCTCCCCAGCCCTCAAGGCCCCCTGCTCTGCACAAACATATTCTGGGAAGTCTTTTCCAACCAGCCTCAGCCTACAGGGAAGTGATGTCTTCATTCCTCCTAGGAATTACTAGAACTCCCAGACAGGCTTTTAGTGACTATCAGTCACGCAATGTTAGAGCTGGAAGGAAACTTGATTCTTAACTAAGATGACTCTTTATTTTACAGATGAGGAGACTGAGGCCCGGAGAAAATCACAGGTTTGGTTTTTTTTAAAGACTAGAAGGGCCCTTAGGATGGCCTGTAGGCCCCCCAGTCATTCTTCTCACGTCCCTAGAGAGGTGAAGGGACTTCTCTAAAGTCATAGATCTATTAGCAGACCTGGGATCATTCTTCCACGCCAGGCTCCATCCTTGCGCCTGACAACATTCGGTGCTTTTGTCTAGCACAGTGCATTGTATCACTGGTTATCTTTTGAAGAATCTTATCTTCTCAACTAGATGGAGCCCCTTCGAGCCAGAGATGGTATCTTATACTTTCTATCCACCACAGAGCACAGCTATTTTAACTAAGGCCAGGTAGGTGGGGTCTTTCAAAGCTTCTCTCAGGTGTGGGGAATGTTTCCTCCCTGAAATGGCCCTCAAGGTCAATGCCCTTTCTCCTGTGCCCCACTAGGCCTTCCTCCCTTTCCCCCCCACCCTGTGGCTGTGGCCCCCTTCTCCAGGGCCTGTTCGTGGGGGTTGAGAAGACAGGTACTTTGGGCCATGTCCAGGCACGTGTTTGGCCTCACACTCCCTAGAGGCAGGCTGCCCTATCTATCACCTGGCACAATTCAGCTGAATCCTGCCTAGACGATCAGTCCTCTGCTTTCCCTTACCCAGCCCACTTCCCCACCTCAACTAAATTTGCCCTGGACACAAGAATTCCTGGTTAAGGCTCTGCCTACAGAGCCCTGTGCATAGTAGGGCTCAGGAAATATCTGCTGGGTATAAGCGATCTTTTCCAGGGGCCCTTTCAAGCCAGCGGTGTTTCATTAGGCTTAAAAGTGGCTGGAAAGCCAGATGCCGGGTCTTATGTGTCTGGGAAAGCCAGCATCCCAGGGGAGTTCCCTGGGAGGCTCTATTGTGCAGGGAGCTCTGGGCACTGTGCCTCCAGATGCAGGGCTCGGAACTAGCTTTGTGAGTGGGTGGGGGAAGATGCTTGTTGTGCCGTGCTGGGGAGGGCAGGCAAACCAGGATGGATCACCTTTAGGACCCCACGGATTCCTTGGCAGCTTGCCCTAACTTGGGGTTGGGCCCAACTCTTGGTACAGACCGTTCTGAGGCTGGGCTGGGACACAAACAAACAGAGGCCGCCTGGCTGGGGAATGAGGTTTGCAGCTCGGCCTGCCTCCCACCCAGCCGCCAGTGGCACAAACATCCTCCCAGGCTGATGTGGCTGGCTGGCCTTCCCTCCTCTGGTTGGCCCAAGCGTTGGGGCCAGGCAGCTGCTTCGCCCTGCCCCGATCCTGGGCCGGGAGTGGCAGGCATCAGCCCTTCTGTGCCTGGGAGAAGCCCGTAGAAAACACCCGGTTCTTTGGCCATCTTGGCAGCACCCTGAAGCACGGGAAGCTAGAACAATCCAGGAGCCTTTGGAGTGAGAACAGAGAAGGAGGGATAAGGATGAGAGGAGGATTTTCTTGGCTTAGAAATGATAACATAGAGGCAGAGAAAGGTCACGGGTGAAGCACTGTTCTGAGATTTCTAAGAAAGAGGCCTGCTGTCTTCCAAACTCTTCTTCCAGAGACCCCTTCGGTTCTAGGGGATGGGGACGGTAGGACATCCTCCAGGGCTCTACTGGGGCTGAGAACCTATGAAAGCAGCTCCCAGCCCTTTCCCAGCAGGAGTTTCACTCAGCGTAATCTATCTCGTGATTCTAATTTGAATCCACAGTCTCCAACTTTGCAAACACCTACCTGGTAACCCAGATGTCTTTGGATAAGGGGTCACAGAATCATAGGGTATTAGATCAGGAGAGCCATAGGTTTATATTAGAGCAGCAAGGGAGGGACCTTAGAGGCAACCTTACCTGTCTGAGCCCCCTCATTTTACAGGTCAGAAAACGGAGTCTCAGAGTGAGGGAGTGACTTCCTCAAGCTGGTAACTATATAGACTGAGTATCTCTATGTGTCTGGGAAAGCCTGGAGGTTCTTAGACCTTTTTTTTTTTTTTTGGTCATGGATCTGTTTGGCTGTCTCTTGAAACCTATGGACCCCTTCTCAGAATCATGTTTTTAAATGCATAAGATAAAATTAAGAGGATTTAAAAGAAAACCAATTATGTTGAAGTGCAATGATCAAAGTACTTGTGCAAAACAAGTTTACAGACCCCAGATGAAGAATTCCTGCTCTAGCCTAAATCCCTCATTTTACTGATGAGGAAATGAGGCACTAGCACTTTTCTTCCCCCTTATCATAGAAACATTATAGATGATTTTCAGGGTTCTTAGGCAGCGTGGTATAGTAGAAAGAGAGGTGCTTTTATTGAAAGAAGAGACCTGGGTTTGAATCAACCTCTTGGACCAGTCACTTGATTTCTCTGAAGCTCAGTCTTCTCATTTGTAAAATGGGTATAAAAATGCTAGTACCTTCCCTCTAAGGATTCTTTCTTTTTTTATCCATACAGAGCTGTTTTCATGCAGTCTCCCTCATTGGACTATGAGTTCTTTCAGAGCAGAGATTGTCTTTTGAATTTCTTTATGCATCCATGAATTTGCATAATGCCTGGCCCATAGCCTGAGCTTAATAACAGCTTATTGACTAATCACCTCAGTACCCAACCTGAAAGGCTGTCCTGAGGCCCACATGAGATAACGTGTTAAGAGCTACATTGGCTTCAACACCAGCTAGTACTAAAAGTCTATTTTGCCCATAATATTAAAATATAATATAGTGTAATATATTATAGTATAGTATAATATGACTGATTATTAATGTGTTAGGAGCCAACAAATCTTTAATTTCATTATAACACAGAAGCTTCCTCTACCAATGGTTTGTCTTATTACCCTCTTTGTAACTTATGGTTTCAGAGTTGCCTGAGGGCATTGAGAGTTTAGGTGACTTGTGCAGGGTCACACAGCCACTAAGTGTCAGGCAGGATTTGAACACAGGACTTCCTGACTCTAAGTTCAGCTCTTTATCTCCTATACCTCACTACCTCAGAAAAGGTATACAGTCAGTAGGGTAGCCTTTGATCTTTGCTCTTGGAGATACCATTGGAGTAATGAGAGAAGGGCCCTGCCTCAGATCTACTATTTTTTCCCCCTTTTTGGTGGAAGCTATCAAGCTTAAGTGACTTGCCCAGGGTCATACAGCTAGTAAATGTCTGAGGCGGGATTTGAAGTCAAGTCCTCCTGACTCCAGGGCCGGTGCTCTATCCATTGCACCACCTACCTGTCCCTGTTCTACTGTGTTCTGCTATGTCCCAGGATTGAATCTGTGCATTTCTCGTTATGCCCAGGGATGGAAGTATCTTAAGTGACTTAACATTGTACCATGCTGTTTTGCAATTTAATATTAACTTAAAACCCGTCAACTCTTTTATGTTTCACAAGAATCCTCTCATTCTGGTGCTCCAGGCATCATTATTCCCAATTTACAAATAAGAAAAGAGAGGGTAACTAATTGGCCCTAGATCACACAGCTGGAAAGCATCAGAGACAGAATTTGAACCCGAGTCCCCAAGCTCTGTATTCTCTCCATTAAGGGACTCCATGCTGCCTGCCCAGGTCTCAGTTATCTCTGTGTGTGTATGTATACACACTATTATATCTATGTATATATATAATGTAGTATGTAATATATAATATATATGTATGTGTGTGCATTTTATGTGTGCATATATGTGTACTTATATACACATACTGTATGTATAAATGTGTATATACACAATATTATATATGTATATATAATATAGTACATATACTGTAAGTATATATCTATGTGTATACACGTATATTTTTATGTGTGTATATGCATCTATATATGCTTATATATACATACTATAGTATATATACTATACATACTATATGTACATATGTGTGTGCATACTATATTATATATGTATATATAATACAGTATATAGTATATATGTATATGTGTTTATATATTTTTATATGTGTACATATGTGTATGTACACTTATATGCACATGTAATATATGCTACTTAGTATATGTGTTTCTTAGTATATATACTATATATGCTGTATATATGTGTGTGTGTGTGTGTGTGTGTGTGTATATACACACACACACACACACACACACTCATACACACAGACATACACACAAAGTATCTTCCTAGTAGCCTGTAAACCCCTGAAAGGCAGGAACAGTTCTGTTTTTCTCATCTTATCTCTAGCACTTAGCACAAAGCCTTGCACATAGCAGGCCCTTAATAAATATTAGCTGAATTGAAATTGAATCAATTAAAGCACTATAGGTCTATGTTCACAATATCTGAAGTTCAGTTGTTTTAGGGCAAATGAGATGGAGGCTGAGCTATTAGGGAAGGGGACTCGTTTCTGCAGATACAACTTACCAAAGGGTCATTTCTCCCCTCTGGCACCAAGGGAACCTGTTTGTTAGCAGAGAAGGTTTCCCAGGAAATCTTTGTCTCCAGGAGGCTTAAGCAGAGTATGTAGTAAGCTGAAGGGGTAGGGGGTGCAGGAAGAGGCTTGTCCTGGGACTGCTCCTGGCTCTGGAGACCAGGAGCTGGGGGCCTCAGGACCCTGACTCCTCAACCATTTCAGCCCAGAAGACTGTCACAGCTTTGGTGTTGAGGGACAGGCTCTAGGAGATCTGGGCTTTAGCCCAAATTATTAGCCCTGTGACTGTGGATTACGTCACTTATCTGAGGCTGTCATCTGTAAAAATGTAGATAATATTATCTCCCCTGCCTGCCTCCCAGGATTTCTGTAAGAAATAAAAGAGGTAAGGTATGTAAAAAGAGTTTGAAGACTTTGAACGACCGTACAGGAAACTTATTCTAAGCTCTTGGGCTTTTAGCTAATCACGCCCTCACTTAAGCTCCCTCCGCTGCCAACACTGAGGTCTAGTTCTTGAATCTTAACAAATCAAGTCTGCCCTTGCTTTTGGAAAAGATGTGGTGTTGCCCTATTCTCCTCTGCCTCCCCTCACTATTCTTGGAAGCTTCCAACCAAACATCCCTCGCTGGCCCCTACTTCCCAATACGTGTTGCCTCTCCCTTGCAGGCAGGTCTTTGTGTTTGTATCTGAATCTCCACCATTCAGCACAGTCCTTGGCACATAGTAAGCTCTTGCCTAATGCTATTTTTTCCCCTTCCTTCTTCATAGACTCAGATCTGGAAGGGATCTCAGGACCAACCTTGGCCAACCCCTTCATCTTCCCTAGTGAAGTTGTAATTTAATTGTAGTTCACATTTATAGAAGATTCTTGACATCTTTCCCTCCCTTGATCTCCATAACAACCTTATAAGGTTGGTGCTATTATTATCCTCATTTTAAAGATGAAGCAATTGAGTCTCACATATGTTAAGTGACTTGCTTAGGACCACACACCTAATGAGTGTCTGAGGCAACAGCTGACCTCCTGTTTTCCTGACTCCAAGTCCAAAGCTTTGTGCATTATAACATACGCCCTCACGAGGCTCACACGCCTCTAGTCTTAGCACATGGTCCTGAAGAGTGGCTGTAAATGAAAACAGCCAACCAGGGGACAGGGCTTTCTGCACTTAACCAGGCTGGTCCAAGAGGCAGAGAGAGTCCATTGCTGGCCTGTACTCCAAGCCTTTCAAGTTTGGGAGGCTCTGCCGGAAATTATACCCCACTTGCATAGCCCTAGAGCATTCAGGGTTGCCTCTATCCCATGGGGAAGGACTGAAATAGACTTGTTTGTGATGGCATTTCACAGAACTGATATAGGAACCTATCATTTATAATATTGTTTCCTCTGGAAAATGTATTCCAAATTCTAAAAAACTGATAGTAAAAGTTAAAAAAAAACCTTTTAATGATAATAGCTATCACTTTAGGTTTTGCAAAGCACTTTGCAAATATCAGTTTATCCGCACAAGCACCGTGGGAACCAAGTGCTGTTATTATCCCCATTTTACAGATGAGGAAACTAAGGCAGACTGGAGTGAGCAATCAGGATCACGCAGCTAGTAGGAGTCTGAGGCTGGATTTATATAAACAGGCACTTGAAGAAACGGGCCCACTCCCAATCTACTCATGCATGGGGCTCTAAAAGTAACAGCTTGGCTACATTTTGGTTTAAAAAGGCTTTTATTTGCACCAAGTAAAACAGAGGCTCTTGTGGGATGGTCTGAGAATCTAACCATTATCTATAACATTGTTTCTATGGCAAAAAATGATCCTGCAGTAGTCTGCTTGCCAACAAGTGAATATTCATGGAGCCAAGAGGCTCTTTCAGGTGTCTATTGAACCAAGGAATGTGCCCCAAACTGGGTGTGCCCATGGGGTTGCTGCCTTGGCTTTCAGAACTGCCCTACATGGAGATCTTCGTGGGAAGGGAGGTTGTGAAGCTTCCAACGGGGAGATGCCAAGGTGCTGGGCAGGGGAGCAGGCTTGCTTGGGCTTATCTAACCATGGACGGGGGTGCAAGGTGACTCTGCAGACACACATTGATCAGTCAGAACATGGTTCCGCAAGAATCAAGCATTAAAATATAGGTCAATGGCAAGGCTTGGCCAATCACAACAAGGGACTCCTGTTACACCTGTGCCCTGAGGTGCTAGCCATCCCAGGATACAAAGCAGAACCGAGAACACTGTGATTCCAAGCTTCAAGAGGTGAAATCTCACTCCCTGCTTAGGAGGGCTCCTGGACTTGACGCATTTAGGACATACCCAATTAGGAAGACTTCTGTGATGGCCACTTCCCCCAAACTTGATGCCACAGTCTGGTCAGAAAATCAGGATGTTGGCACATGGCAAGAAGTCGTCCTCAGACCCCCAGAGGATCCTATCTCCTATTACCCACAAAGTCAGATCAGCTATGTGGGTTTTTAAGCTGTGTGATTGCAAATCTGAAAATACCAGTTGGAGAGTGTGCCTGCCCACCATAATGAGTTTCTTCCCCTGAAAAAAAAATGTCTTTCCCTTCCTTAATTCAAGAGTTTAACAAACATTGATTAAACACCTACTATGTACAAGACACTTGTGTGAGCCATTAGGGATAGAAAGACAAATTTGGTAAGACAGTTCTTGCCCTCAAGGGCCTTATATTCTACTGGGGTTTACAAGCTGTATGCCTAAAGGTAAACGCAGATGATACTCCAAAGGATTTCAAGAGCAGAAAGTGCAAGCAAATGAATCGGGGAATCTGGAAGGGTCCCACATCGGAGGGGCAGCCTGAACTGGGCCAAGAAGGAAGCTGGGGATTTGATGAGGTTATGAGGCAGCCTTGGCTGGAGATTGAATAAAGAAGACACGTTTGACTGGAACAGAGTGCACGGAGGGAAGTCTAAGATAAGACTGCAAAGGTGGTGGGAGCCTCCCTCCCTCTCTCACCATCTCCAGTTGCTGGCCTGAGTCACATTACAAGTTTCCTCTTTCAGAATAGAAGGCCAGACCTATTGGGACCAGTTTGGTCATCCATGCCATAGAGGATGATAATGGCTGACATTTGTACTGCGTTTTCAACTCACCGATGGGCTTTTTGAACTTAACAAACCTATGAGCTGAGAACTGTCAGTATTATTGTCTCCATTTTGCAGATGATGAAATTGAGGCCCAGCAAGGCGAAGTGGCTTGACCTATGGTCTCACAGGTAGTAAATGTTGTATGGTAGGATTTGAACCCAGAGCTTTCTTACAAGTTCAGTATTTTTTCCACTACAAAGATAGTGTGTTACCAGGGTAAATGTATACCAATACATCTGCAATTTTTAGGTAAGCTCCATGAGGGCAGGCATTGTAGTTGGTCTTGATTTTGTATCCCCCTCAGTGTCTAATAACAGTGGGTGCTTATCAATAAATGATGACTGAAGAAGGAAGGAAGAAAGGAATAGAATGTTCCTGGGGTTGAATGAATGAATGAAAGAAGGAAGGAGCAGAGTGTTCCAGGGGTTCAATGAATGATGAAGGAAGGAAGGAAGGAAGGAGTAGAGTGTTCCTGGGGTTGAATGAATGAATGATGAGGGAAGGAAGGAGGGAAGAAAGGAAGGAAGGAAGGAAGAAAGGAAGGAAGGAAGGAAGGAGGGAAGGAGGGAAGGAAAGGAAGGAAGGAAGGAAGGAAGGAAGGAAGGAAGGAAGGAAGGAAGGAAGGAGCAGTGTTCCTGGGGTTGAATGAATGATGAATGAATGAAGGAAGGAGTAGAGTGTTCCTGGGGTTGAATGAATGAATGATGAGGGAAGGAAGGAGGGAAGAAAGGAAGGAAGGAAGGAAGAAAGGAAGGAAGGAAGGAAGGAGGGAAGGAGGGAAGGAAGGAAGGAAGGAAGGAAGGAAGGAAGGAAGGAAGGAAGGAAGGAAGGAAGGAGCAGTGTTCCTGGGGTTGAATGAATGATGAATGAATGAAGGAAGGAGTAGAGTGTTCCTGGGGTTGAATGAATGAATGATGAGGGAAGGAAGGAGGGAAGAAAGGAAGGAAGGAAGGAAGAAAGGAAGGAGCAGAGTGTTCCTGGGGTTGAATGAATGAATGTTGAGGGAAGGAAGGAGGGAAGAAAGGAAGGAAGGAAGGAAGAAAGGAAGGAGCAGAGTGTTCCTGGGGTTGAATGAATGATGAAGGAAGGAAGGAAGAAAGGAATAGAGTGTTCCTGGGATTGAATGAATGATGAATGAAGGAAGGAAGGAAGAGAGTGTTCCTGGAGTCTTGAAAGGCTGCTATTAAAAAGTTGGGTGTGGGTGCATGTTCTAGGCACTCTTTCCCACAAGGAATAAACAGAAGTCCCTGCTTACCTTTTTGTTTCTTCCATGGAAGGAGAGGGGCTGGTCAATGGAACCACAGAGCCATGGGGCAAACAGCACGTCTCAGAGAACCAGGGCCTGGGCTCTGACCCAGCACCTCCAGCTCCAGGTAGCTTTCTCACGAGGTGGCTTTGAATTTAGGCCCCACCTTGAAAACCAGAGAGTCTTGAGTGGGGTTGGTGTGCCATGGGCCCTCCCTCTAGTGCGCTCCCTCAAACTGCTCATCAGCCTCATCCCTTTTCTCATCTTTTCTTTCTTTCTGTGCTGGAGTGTCTGCTCTGAATCCAGTTTTTTTTTTTCCTCCAGGGGTCCCTGAAGTGCTTGAGCACAGCAGGCAAAGGCCTGACTGTCTTCTTGAAGATGGTCAAGCCCTTCTGTTTGGAGGTCAGCTAGAGAAACTGGCAAAGCAGCTGTCAATCCAGAAAATCCAGGGGAACTGAGGTAGGGAGGTCTCCACAATTCAGCATAAAAGCAGCTGGTGAGTGGAGAGGGAGCTGGAAGGAAAGCACTGTGTCTGATGCTGGGCATGTGACCGTGGGCAGTGGTCAAAGCCTAAAACTTCCCTGGAGGAAGCCACCTCCTCAGTTAGTGCCCCCTCCTTTACTCTGAGAAAATGACTTTGTATGAACCTCATAGAGGCCACATGGTATAAGGGGATAGTGTGCTAGCCTCACAGTCAGGAAGACCTGGGTTCTCGACCTGACCTCTGATCTGACTGTGTGACCTCGCCCAAGTCCCTTTACCCCTCAGTGCCTACTTTAAATGACTCTTAAGTGGCAAAGTTTGCCTCCTCTTCCTTGGTAGGGGAAGGTTTCCTCTTTTGGAGTGTTCTGATTCCTCAGTGCCTGGTGCACAGTAGGTACTTAATAAATGTTTATGAATGAATATATCTGAAAGTGGGCATTTGTGGGCACTCCCTGCCGGGCCTGTGGTGAGGAAACCTTGAGCAGTCCCCTCGTAGTGGGAGTTATTTATTTGGATGGCCTGGTTCACTTTTCCTATTTATGGGCTTGACTCTCTGCCCAAAGCTGAGCCAGCAAATCTGGGCCCTTTGGTGACTGCCCCTGTGATTCTGACCGCCAGCGCCTGAAGAGAGCTCCCCATTGTTCTAGTTCTGCCCGGCTGTGGCCAGCACTAGGACCCAGGGGCTGAGCGAACGCCTGGGCTCTCCGTACGTACACTGTGTTCTCTCCCTAGCCACAGGAAACCCTAAAGAGAACTGAACACGGGTCTTTGTTGGGCGTGTTCTGATCTCAGGCTTTTCATTCCCCTTCCTAACCTCAGCCCCCACTTGTCTCTCGCATCCTGTGTAACCTGGCCTGCCCCAGGACCTGGGCAAACCATCAGCTGAGGAACAGATGGCTTGCTGGCTTTCTGAATAAGACTCATATTTTGCTAACCTCAGTTTCCTAATTCAGCCTCTTGTGATGGAAACTTTTTTTAAAAACAGTACTGAAGACTGGGGAGCAAAGGTAAATTTCAGTCTGGCCCAGGAGACAGGGGAAACAGCTGATGGCCCTGCCCTTCCTCCTCCTCCTCCTCCTCTTCCTCCTCTTCCTCTCTGATGTCTCATCCTCATCTGGGATGTCACAGGCCTCCTCTGCCTGCTGTTGGGGACATCAGGAGACGCTGGAAGCTCCTGCCAAGTGTGGTTCAGTTTTTGTTTCCAGGAATGCTGGGATATGCTGTCCCACCAAGCTATTTTTAAGCATGAAAAAAAAAACCCACCCCAACTACCCCAGGACAAAAACAAAATGGGACACCACACTGTCCAGTGTGCAGTCGACATGAACTTTTCACATCTCCTCTCCCTCCGAGGCGGCTCACGTGTGGCTTGGTGGTCCCCCCTACTCCCTGCCCGGACCTGCCCAGGGCTGGGTGATCTGCGACCTTGTTTTGCTGGATGCAAGGAGCAAGTGTGGGCTCTGATGCCGCTCAGAGGGGCTGGACCAGGACCACGTCCTCATGGCGTGGCTTCTTCCAGCTTCCTCACAACACATCGCAGCCTGAGCACACCCATGAAATCCGGCCCCTGCATAAACAGGCCAGGTACCTGGCTGCAGGCAGAGGGAGTGAACCTGTGGGGGAAAGTGAAACTCTGGTGAAAGTAAATGTGAGAAACCAAATCAATTCGGAGCCAAAAACATTCTAATTGCAGTCCTGCAAGATCCAGGGAGATTTCTGAAGAGCCACCTTTCCCCCACTTCAACTTAAAGAACTTCTCATTTAATTTTCTATTTTAAAAACATGTTTACAAAGGTATTTTGGGGGGATATTTATTGGGAAGATATAGTAAGGCTAATATGATAACTTTACCCCAACACGTGTGGCCACTGTCTCCCTTATAACTGCCTCATTCCCTGGAACAGTGGTCTCAGATTTAACTCACTTTCTACCTAATAATCCTCCACCAAGTTTACTTCCAATTTTGGTGTGACTGATGGATGGATAAGTCTACATCTCTGCTACTTTTGGGCTGGGGTAAACAGAACCTTGCATTTTATTTTTTTTAATTAATTAATTTATTTTTAGTTTTCAACACTTCCATAAGCTTTTTTTCTCTTTTCTTTCTTTTTTTTTTAAAGGCAATTGGGGTTAAGTGACTAGCCCAGGGTCACACAGCTAATAAGTATGAAGTGTTTTGGTCTGAGGTCAGAGTCAGGTCCTCCTGACTTCAGGGCCGGTGCTCTATCCGCTGTGCCACCTTGCTGCCCCCATAAGCTTTCGAGCTTTAAATTTTCTCCCCCTCCCGGCCTTCCCCCCTCCCCAAGATGGCGAGCAATCTGCTATGGGCTGTACATATACATTCTTATTAAACACATTTTCACATTCATCATGTTGTAAAGAAGAATTAGAATGAATGAGAGGAACCTGAAGAAAGAAGAAACAAAACAAAACAAAAAAGAGAGAGTGAACAGTATGCTTCGATTTGCATTCAAGCTCCATAGTTCTTTCTCTGGAGGTGGATGGCATTTTCCATCATGAGTCTTTTGGCATTGTCTTAGATCATTGTATTGCTGAGAAGAGCTAAGTCTATCAAAGTCAGTCATCACACAATGTGGCTCTTATTGTGTACAATGTTCTGGTTCTGCTCTCTTCACTCAGCATCAGTTCATAGGAAGCTTTCCAGGTTTTTCTGAAATCCTCCTGCCCCTCATTTCTTATAGCACAATAGTATTCCGTTACATTCATATACCACAACTGGTTCAGCCATTCCCCAGCTGATGGGCATCCCCTCACTTTCCAGTTCTTGGCCACTACAAAAAGAGCTGCTGTAAATATTTTTGTGCATGTGGGTCTTTCCCCCATTTTTATGATCTCTTTGGGATACAGCCCTAGAAGTGGTATTGGAAGTCAGGGGAAGTCAGGATTAGATCCCAGCTCTGCTATGAAGTCCTCGTGTGACTTTGGAGAAGTCACTGGCCCTCTCTGACCTTCAGTTTCTTCGATGGTCTTTCAGCTCCCTTCTAGCACCGATGCTTCATGGTCCTTTTTTGTTATCCCCTTCCATACTACTCCTATCTCTAGCACACCCTTTCCTCAGCCCATTTGCTGGTACGTTTTGGAGGCTTCTCCACATATGGTAATGCAACCAGTGCTGCACCACCAGATTAACATTCATTCATGCATTTATTAAGTACCTACTGTGTGCCAGGCACTGTACTAGGTGCTAGGGCTACAAAGACAAATGATCCTTGTCTTCAAGGAACTTCCATTCCATTGGCAGAAGGAACAACATATACATGTTGTTGAGTTGTTTTCAGTGGTGTCCAACTCTTTGTGAGCCCATTTGGGGTTTTCTTGGCAAAGATACTGCAGAAGTTTGCCATTTCCTTCTTAAGCTCATAAGTGACTTGCCCAGGGACACACAGCTGGTGAGTGTTTGAGGCTAGATTTGAACTCAAGGAGATGAGTCTTCCTAACTCCAGGCCAGGTGCTCTATCCACTTCACCACCTAGCTGCCCAATACACACACACACACACACACACACACACACACACACAAAGATGCAAGAACAGGCACTCGTGTGTGTATGCATACACATATATGTGTGTGTATGTATGCAGTATATATTAAATATGATGCAAAACATCTATTCATCCAATACCTTTATACAAATATATAAATGTTATCTATAAATGTTACATAACTGTTAGACATAAATATCATATAAATATTATCTATTGTTCTCATGCTGACAATGTCAGGCTCTGGAACCTGCAGAGCCTCCTAAATGAGACATGTAATCTCTCTGAAAAGTTGTTCCTAACCTTTCAACAGGGGAAACGAGGTGAGTGAAGAATGCCCATTTTCCAGATGATAATGTGCAGTTAGACGGACAAACAAACCATGAGAACTTATAGCCTGGACAGATGGTGCCAGGTGACACTTCATTCACTCACTCACTCATTCATTAATCCATTCACTCATTCATTCATTTGCTCATTTTTGGTTTGGGATTTAAGATTTCAGTGGCACAAAAGACCACCAGTGAGGAGAGCAGGGGTGAAGAGCTCCAAGTCTTCTTCAGCTTAAGGTTTTAGACAGTTGTCTGGGGCACTGAGGGGATAAGTGTTTTGCTTAATTAAGGTCAGCCAGTATTTGTCACAAAGGGGACTTGAGCTCAAGTCTTCCCATAGATAAATAAAAACTCCTTAAAGGTCAGGTATGGTTTGTTCCTCTTGTATTTGTATCTCTGGTGCCTGGTACCTTGCCTGGCTAATAGCAGGTGCTTAACGAGTGGCTGTTGATTGACAGATTGACTCCTGATTCTAATGCTTTGTCTTTTAATAATGATGATGATAATTAATAATAATTAATAATTATAGTAATAGTAATAGTGCTGGGCTTGGAATCAGGGAAACTCATCTGAGTTTCAAATCCAGTCTCAGACACTTAATAGCTGTGTCACCCTGGGCAAGTCACTTAACTTGTTTGCCTCAGTTTCCTCATCTGGAAAATGAGCTGGAGAAGGAAATGGCAAACCGCTCCAGTATCTTTGCCAAGAAGACCCCAAATAGGGTCATGAAGAGTCAGACACAGCTGAGAATGACTGAACAACACCACCACAAACTTTTATAGCGCTTACCATGTGCCAGGTACTGTACTAAGCACTTTTACAATTATGATGTCTTAGGAAATAATAGTTCACAGTCATATAGTGCTTTGCAATCTACCGGATGTTCTGAGGTGGGTAATACCAATATTATTGTTTCTATTTCCTAGAAAGGAAATTGAGCAAACCTGAGAGGACTGAACTGACTTGGTAGCTACAAGATTCTCAGGACTGTGACGCAGTCCCAGGTCTTCTGAAACCACTATCATGTCTCTCCAAGTGGGTTAGCTGGCACATTTTCATTTGAAATATTGTACTATGTTATAGAAATGTTTGCTTTATTCCAAAAATTAAAAATAAAATACAAAGAAATGATTAGTCTAACAGTGGTGAACTTGGTGGCTTTTTTTCCCGTCTTTTTTTTTTTTTTGGCTAGGCAATGGGGTTAAGTGACTTGCCCAGGGTCACACAGCTAGTAAGTGTTATGTGTCAGAGGCTGGATTTGAACTCAGGTCCTCCTGAATCCAGGGCTGGTGCTCTATCCACTGTGCCACCTAGCTGCCCCATCCCCTGTTTTTTAATGAATAAAACTCACTTTTGGCTGTGGAGATGACAGGGTCAAATGAGACTCCAAAAGCCCAGGAGAAAGATAAAGTAGAGACCCAGTTTCTCAAGTCTTTTACAGGATGTAAGTGGTGATAGATTTTTCTCCAATTTCCCTACATGTCCAAGGGGGGATACTTTACTCAGTATGTCCTGACCAGAGATTAACCAGAGGGGGCTTTGTGCTTCCTGGAAGAAAAGGACAGTATTCTTCTTGCTGCCCTCTCCTTAGCTGGCCTTTCTTAGGGCTCCAGGACTGAATGCCCCAACTGTGTTTCAAGATGGGATGGGAAGATAGAACAGCTTCTCTCTGGCTTGCCGATCACTGGCAGCCCGAGGCTGAAGTACCGCCATCTTCAGCAGCTCCATGTTGTAAGGGTGAGGGCTGTGGTGAGCTTGTTTTCCTTTTCATTAACTGAAGGGTTTTTAGGAATCCCACCTCCCTCCCTAAGAGTTTAAAGGATTTAAAAAGAAGCAAAAGGCCTCTTAAGGCACGAAAGCCAAGTCATTAGCTAGGAAGGGGAAAGGCCTCTATGTTTTCTTCTAACATTTTTGTGTCTATTGGATGAGAATGAAGAGGCCCACAGCTTTGTCTGATGAATGTACCAGGTAACCTCCATTCTTGAATTTGCTGTGCACCATGTAGCAGGGGAAAAAAATGAGTGAGAACACAGAGCCAATAGCCCTCAAATGGAACTGTCTAGGCCATTTGGATGACATTTACAATACATTTGCAGTTTTGCCCTCAAAATATATGCTTGATGATTTCTGAGAATAACAATTCAGGGAAGAGAGTTGGAGGCTACTCCAGGCCTACAGTGACCATGGAGGGAGGAGAAAGACTTTTTATGGAAGAAAAAAAAAAAAGAAAATTCTCAGCAGCGATCATCCACTTTAAATTTAATCATTTTAGGCTGTTTCTTTTCCTGCTTTCTTGGAACACAGCCCAGATGGGGAGGACCCTTTAGCATCCAACTTTTCCTTTATTAAAAAAAAAATCTGTCAGTGTTCATTTTCTAGAAAGATTCCAAATATATTCTCACCACCTAGTGGCCTGCAAAAATCTCATTCAACACACTTCATTAGCCTACATGTACAGTTTAACTATTCCAAGAAGCTGGAAATACTGTCTTCTGGTTCATTGTTTAGCTTAGGTATTCATTTCATTTGTCAAATGCACCTCGTAGCTAAGCAACTTTGGAAAAATGGGATTTGTGAAGGACCATCCCTTCCCCCTCCATTTCTTGGTGCCAGTTATAGTATGTATACTTTTTTAAAAAATTAATTTATTTTTAGTTTTCAACATTCACTTCCATAAGCTTTTGAGTTTCAAATTTTCTCCCCCTCCCTCCCTTCCTCCCTCCCCAAGAAGATGTGCAATCTGATATGGGCTCTACATATACATTCCTATTAAATATATTTTCACGTATTATATGTATACTTTAAAGGTCTGTCATTCCTTCAGTGGGCTGGAAAAATTAGGGAGATCAGATTACACTATGGGGGTTAGGTTGTTGAGGCTTGTGACCCTCAATCCTGACCCCATTCATGGCCAAGCTGTATGCTCTTCTACCACTGCATATGGTAGAACCTGACGATAATCCACCAATCATTTATAAATATCTGCTGTGCACCAAGTACTGTGCTAGGCACTAGGGCTATGGAGACAAAAGTGAAAAAAAAAAGTCCCTGCCCCTGAGGAGCTTGTATGTTCTGTTGCAGGGAGACAAATTCATGTATAAATAGGCATTGCTGTTATCGTTCATTGTTTTCAGTTGTGTCTGTCCCTTTCTGACCTCATTTGGGGTTTCCTTGGCAGAGATACTGGAGTGGTTTGCCACTCCATCTCATTTTCCAGATGAGGAAACTGAGGCAAACAGGATTAAGTGACTTGGCCAGGGTCACATAGCTAGTGTCTGAGGTCAGATTTGAACTCAGGAAGATGAGTCTGTCCTCACTCCAAGACCTGTGCTCTATCCACTGTGCTACCTAGCTGCTCATAAACATCATGCATATAATGTTTTTTAAAATTAAGATAATTTTTTGGAGAAAGGGAATGAGCATTTATATAGTACTTACTGTGTGCCAGTCACTGCTAAGCTCTTAACAAATACAACCCGCCAAGGAAGGGTGCTTTACAAGTATCTCATTTGATTCTCATTACCCTTCAACGTGGGTGCTATTATCCCCATTTTACAGTTGAGGAAACTGGGACAAACAGAAGTTAAGTGACTTGCCCACAGTCACACAGCTAATAAACGTCTGACGGTGGGCCAGGTACTACATGATGACTCATGTAGAAGGTGGCACATTAGCTAAGCTTTGAAGGAAACTCAGGATACCGAGAGATAGAATACCAAGGAACTCGGTATTCCAGGCATACCAAAAATACACAAGGAAGGGAAGGGTGTCTTGTGTGAGGAATGGCAAAGACAGGTTGGCTAATCTGCAGAGTTCATGGAGAGGAGTGAGGTGTAAGGCGGCAGGTTGGAGTAAGATGTGTAAGTGCTTTTAAATGTCAAATAGAGAGTTATAGTTAATCCAAGAGGTAACAAGGAGTCACTGGAGGCTGCTGAGGAGGGAGTGATGCCATCAGAATGATGATTTAGGATATTCTTTTTTTGGGGGGGCAATTGGGGTTAAGTGACTTGCTCAGGGTCACACAACTCTGAGGCCACATTTGAACTCAGGTCCTCCCGACTCCAGGGCCAGTGCGCTCTCCATGGCACCACCTAGCTGCCCCTTTTAGTATATTCTTTGGCAGCTGTGTGGAAGATGGTTTGGAAAAGGGAAACTTGAAGAACGGAACCCCTAAGAGCAGTCAGACAGGCAGGAGAACCAGGAAGGCAGTGCCATGAAAACAGAACAGCGTATCCAGGAAAAATCATCACCTGCTGTAATTCGGTTATGGGGATTTTAGGTCGTAGCAAAGAGATGAGAGAGAGTGGAATTGGGGATGGAGGAGAGGGGATGGGGAGCTTCCTCCTTGCCCTGGAGTTTTGGCTAGTCGCAAAGGTTAGAAGCTTGGGCAGGAACGCCTCCCCCCCCCCTTCCTCTCTTTTAATTTCTTCCATCTCTTTACCCTCAAATCCTCAGATTCTTCAGACCCAGAGCCCATTCTCCCTATGGCCTTTCTTTTTTACCTCCCTAGCTCCACCACAAATGAGGGCCTGGGTCTCCTCACTGCCCTACAGAATGGTGATTGTGTTATAACCTTGATCATGTTCCCTGATTTTTGGTGTTCCTGCTGCCTAAAGCTCTCCACCCAGACTGGAAGCTGGAAATATGGGCTCCTTAGATGTTGGCAAAAAAGTGGCAAAGGGGAAACTTGACCCCAAGTAATGGGGTGTGCATCATATTTCTCTTCCCAGGGATAAACCTGGGAGGGCATGGGAACTCCACTGGACTATTGGAAAGTTAAGGTCCAAGAACAGGGCTGACCCAGAGCACAGGATTCAAAGCTGGAAGGACCTTAGAGAGCGTCTATCAACCAACAGGACTTCTTGGGCCCCTTGGGCAGTTTGGGAAAGCTTAGGACCACTTCTAAGCACCATGTTTCCTTTCATAATAGAAGGAAATGTAAATTTCAGTTAGAGGTTACTGAAAATAAAGATGTCATTTTCTTTCCTAACCAAGTTTATGGAGCCCCTGAAATCTATCCACAGGGGTCTGTGGACCCCAGATTCAGAATCCCTGGTTTTACGGAAAACTTGAGACCTGGGGAGACAAAGCAAAGGGGCCCAGGATGGTCAAGTAAGTAACAAATCACAAAGCTGGGATCTGAACCCCTGTCCTTTCACTCCAAGTTCAAGGCCTTCTCCATTACAGGGCTGCTCAATGATTCAGTGGCACATAGTATCAGGGTAAATTGTGAAATGAGACTGATTGTAATACCCTAGAGAACAAAGTTAGAGGAAAACCAGAGATCTGTTTTGGCTGTCTGATGGTAATGCTAATTACAGTCATTTTTGTGAACTGCTTACTATTTCCATTTGTGCCTAATTACCACGAAACACAATTAGCAATTACATACACACACGTGTGTATACACACATATATAGATAATTGACATGTCAGATTAACTTTGTTCTACGTTTAATGTGGTTATGACAGCAAACTATAAATGCTTAGCTTAGTAGGATCATTAGGACAGCTCAATGCTGGTTATTAGTATCTGTGGCCTGTCTCTGAATTCTTCCTCTTGTTTAGATGTTTCCCAGGTCCCCTCCCAAATTTATTTAGTTCGACATTTTTACAAACAGACTCATTGAAAATAATAATGGAAAATACCATTGAGCTTGAGTTCAGAACCTCACACTGGTACTTACTAGGAGCTCCATTTGACAGCCCTTACCATTACTCACCCCTGACTCTAGAAATCCTCAGTCCTTCTTGAACATCAAGCCACTCCCCTCCTCCCCACCCCCCACTTTGCTGAGGCTGTTTCAATATTACTTTGCATTATTTTGCACAGGGGTTAAATTTACTTCTGTGTCTTCCCATCCCCCCACCCCCTATGTAGTTTGAGGGCAAAGATGATTTCAGTTTTGTCTTTGGAGCTCTAGTGCTTAGCGATATCAGCACTGAACACAGTAGGTGCTTAATAAATGTTTGAAGTCCCAACGCAGATGCTACCCCTCCCCCCATGGGTGATTTCCTTGTCCTTTGCTTCTTTTTCCTGTTGCCTTTTCTTACTGGTATGACGCTTCTTAGAGTACACATTATACACCTTTCATTTCCAGTCAACTACAGTAAAGTCCATATGGGCAGGTATTACCTCATTTTTAACCTCTGTACCTCTAGAACCTAGCACACCACAGGTACTTAATAAATGCTTCAACTGAAATGCATTTTTTCTACTTCTCTGGGACTCTTTCCTAGAGAGGAACTGGAGAGAATACTCGCATGTAAGCATACTCTGTTAAGAGTAATATAAGCTTTAAGGCATTGCTATTGTTAATCTTAAAAACAAAACTGATATGCCATTAATTCAGATCAAAGGAAGAGAGCGTTCTTTTACAGTGCTGGAGCCAGGAAGACAGGACGACAAAACTGACTCCTCTCTCTGAAATTGGTGGGTTATGTAGACATATGTGAACATGTTATTTGTTATTTAGTATTTGTAGAAAACACCAATAAACCAGAACCTAACCAAATGTGAGGGCAAATCACCAGGAAAAAATCCCAAATATGAAGTATTTTGACCAAATAAAAAAAAAATCTAATAACATTTTAGCAAACCAAGCCATTTTCTGTCCTATTCCAAATCTATGTACTTCTCTACAATTGTAGTCATTAGCTACTTACTCCGCTGACTTCCATTTCTATCACTTCATAAATTTACTTGTACTCTTCTTGCTTACGCATCACAGCACCTCATATTAATACCCTTTATTCAACCATTCCTACTGTTGGTTACAAAAACTGCTTATTAAAAACCAGCTCTATCTTTGTATATTGATAAGCCATTTTTGTATTCATAGGCTCCCTGCCTCCCTTTCCAGCTGTCTTTGGGTCAAAGGGTGCAACTGACTCCATGATTTATCCAAGGTGTCCCAAAAGTC
Organism: Phascolarctos cinereus; assembly: GCF_003287225.1. Lineage (NCBI taxonomy): Eukaryota > Metazoa > Chordata > Mammalia > Diprotodontia > Phascolarctidae > Phascolarctos > Phascolarctos cinereus. The sequence goes on along the minus strand of NW_027555736.1, from coordinate 51,188,900 downwards.
TTGGTGCAGTTTAAAGCTATTAAAGAGCTTTTCAAAAAATCCCTAGCAGTCCCCAGTCCAGGAATGTCCCTGAAGATGTGTCAGTGTTTTGCTGTTTGGGTGTGAAGCAGTATTTCAAAGTCTTGATCTTGATTTCTTTTCATTAGGGAATCTGAACTGCTTTTCCTGGGGTTAACAGTATGAATTCCACCCTACAGATATCGTGTCGGGCCTTTGGCCATTTCACTAATAATGATTCCTGAAAGCTATCACGCAGGAAGCGCCACAACCTTCCTATGATTTAGCAGAAGTTGGATGGCTGTCTATCAGAGATGCTCTCCCTAGAGGCCAGACTCCGGAACTTCTACAGGCCTTCTTAACTCTATGTTTCTATGATAAAAAGAAAAATCATCACATCAAGCCTAAATACGTAAGACGCTGGCTGCGTAAGTTCATTTGGCAACTTGGTATAAAGTTACAAACGAAATAAAAAGGGAAAAGATGTGAAGTACTTTCATTGGAAAAACTGAAAATGTTTACAGTCTCTTAGAAAATTAGCTAAGCTCTTAGAAAAATTTTCCTTGGTAGTTATTAGAAGTTTTGATGTTAACATGTAAAATCTATTTAGAAACTCAATTGCTTTCTAAATATGAACCTTGTTTACTTTTAGTTGAGAAAACCAAACATGGAGGCAGGTTTGTCTGCTGTCTGGCACTCGTGAGTTTTGGTTTGGTTTCATGGCTAGAACTGTGGTTTGAGTTAAAGAGCAACTTGTGGTCAGATTCCAAGGTCCTCTACTGACTGAGCTATGTGACCGTGAGCAGGGCTCTAATTGTACAGTCCTCAGCTACACACTTACTAAACAGGGTAACACCAAGCACCAGGTAATATCTGTTAAGCATTCAGAACTCATGAAATCAAAGACAATCAGTACCAGGATTTTACTTATTTATTAATCTGGTCTAAGAAGGTCAATTGGAAATCATTAAAAAACAAAACAAAACAAATAGCCCAACCCAAAACGACCAAGATGTTTTCTAAAAGGCAAAATGTGCACACGGTCCAATAATGATGTTTACAACTCTGGGACCTCAGGAGGGATAGCAGAAGGACTAGCTGTTCATTTTCAGGCTTTCCTTACCAATGGAGAAGAAACTAATTCATGCTCTGGTGAATCCATCTGATGCAAAGTGAAACATGCCACCATTTGCTTATGAGAAATGGTTTTGTTTCCTTATTCACAACAAAGCAATTTAACCACCTCCCCCTTCGCAAATCCCTGAGACTTTGAAAGGATAAAGAAACCAATTTGAAGCTCTTTGAAAGGATTTCTTTGCCACAGAACAGCTTGAGTCCAGCACTGAGAAGGGCCCTGGATTTCTGGGTTTAAAAGGTTCCTGCTGTTTCACTTCTATACTGTGCCAACATGAAAATGCCAAGTCCCTTTCCAAGCATTCAGCATGCAGTCAACAAGGTCATGTCACAAAGCTGGACTCAACAGTGCTGTGGTATCTAATGACAGAAAATACAGCTAACATTTTTTTTTCTGTTCTTCATTTGGACCTGTCCTGATTATAATCCCATTCATCTTCAAAAGGAATTGCTATCTTTCCTACCTCTTTATCTTGACCATGACTTGGTGAGGTGCTCTAGGCCCAGAATGACTGACTGGGTGGACTCTTCTCAAGTGGACCACTTTGGGCACATTCACTGCTTGTTAAGTGAAGTTTCCCAAAAACCCCTCAAACCCCAAATGGAAACCTTCCAATTCTCTGAAACTGACTGTCTCACTTAACCCAATCTCCAGTGGGTTCTTAGGGAAGAAAAATGCTCCCCTGTCAGATAACCTAGTTAAGCTGTAGTGGTTTTTCCCCCCACAGGCATTCTAGCTTACATGGAATGTAGTTTATTACAGAGGCACCAAGTGTGAATGTGAGCAAACCATTTCATATGCAGCTCTGACTCCCTGGATCCCAGATGCTGTGCAGAAAAGACCCTCCCCAGTCATGCCCCTGCTTGTGCTCCAGAGGTAATCCCAACATTGTCAGCCTGAGGAGGGGGTAAAGCCCAGCAGCTGTTCAATGGGTTTGTACCGCCATTCATCTGCCTCGAGCTCTTCCACCAAGCCAGCCAGCTTCTCCATCCGAGCAACTTGCTGATCTGGAAGGAATTGAAGAGTAAGCTGTGGCACGGCAATATATCTTACACTAAATACTCAACAGCCATGGAGATGCTCATTAATAAAATCAATAAACAATTTTCAGGCAGTCTTATTCTAGTCATTAAAAAGCAGCTTTACTTTGTGCTGGTTTGACATCTTACAAAGTTTTAATTTGTACAACCGATGCTTCCTAGCAAACAAAACAACAACTTTCATGACAACAGAACCACCAGTTGTTCCTCCAATTTCGATTTTGTTAGTATGCTACAAGTCAGAAGGCCTAGAAAGGTACAACACATATTTCTTTTTCATGTATCAGTCCTATTTCATCCCTTTGAGGCATAATATGTTCAGAACTCGGGCTGGGAGGGTCAGGGAGCCAGTCTAACTGGCCCAGGCTCTACGTATACCCATGATAACACATTAGATTCATACATGTGACAGCAACAACAATGATGAGCTTTCTCTTCAAAAGTCATCATTTATAGCCCATCTGTTAGAAAAGGAACCCTTCTAATCCTTTCCCTGTCCCATACTGCTTTGAATGCTACAAGCCTAATGTCAGAGGTACCGGGAGCCCAAATCTAATGCTCTTGGTGGAGAACCAGCCTGGGGATGAGAGGTAGGGGGAGAAGTATCATAATGAGGATGATGTTTACTGCGAGTAATGTGACACTCAGATAAAGATCAATAACCATCTATATACAGAAACATAAAGGAAGTGACCAGGACTTAAATGACTAGCATCTCTGGCTTTCTACACCATAGGGTCTCAGTAAATGGTAATCAATATTATGATAATTAAATCAGTATTCCACAGATGGAAGAGCATGGAAACGAATGGAACAAAAGACCCCCCAAAGGTACAGACTACACCAGGGCCCTAAGAAAATATGATTACTTCAACTTTAGCTTTGGGCATTCATTATGTTTGGATCAAGACCTCAGAATGTCCTCGCTGACTGGTAATGGAAGAAATCCGTTTAAATAGCATTCTTGGCTTTTGGCGACTTGTGTCAGAGTGGCCTGACCTCTGGGGTTCTCCCTGGCCCCCACAGCCGATTTACCCTCACACAGTCAAGCATGCGACACTCACCATGTTTCACCTGTTTAAGTGTAGATGCCACTTGATAGCTGAAAACAGACTCACAAAGGAATCTCTCTGAGCCGTCTGTGAACAGGAAAAGAAGACACTTTTATCTGCCCCCCAAGACTTTTACAGTTCTTGACAAACTGAGTAAATGCTGATCTGTTCATGGTTTTCTATTCCAGAGCTAATTTCTATATGTCTTTCTGGAGCTTCTACATTTTTCAATTTCTTCACCTTTGGTCAGTCTTAAAAAACATTTCTTAAAAAAGCAAAAGCAAATAACCCTATCCTGATGCCCTGGTCAACCGCTTCCCCTCACAGTTGAATAGATTCTTTCATTTTACCTTTTCTGTATATGATTTGCTCTAAAGGGCATTGAAGTGACTAATGGACCATCAAGATATCTCCATCCCATTGCCCTGTAAAGCTTCGTGAGACACAAAGAGCACAGAGATCGTATCTTAAGTTCAATTTCTTTTCATTCTAAGAAAAATAAAGCTGAAAAAACAGCTGTTGTTGATCTCTGAGATGACACTACTATCCATCCCTCTGACCATCACAACAACTGTTGGGTAATTTTATCCTTTAAATGCAGACTGTGACCTTGATTTTCCAAACAAACCAAATCATGACAATTTTGATGGAGATAAGAGTTATGGTGCAATTTCTGAAACTAGCCCCACGCCAATCCCAAGAAACAACACACAATGTGGTGGCTGACTCTGTCATGAAGTCAGCACAGAAACTGGCCCTGCTATGATGTAGGACTTGGAAATTGATTATGAACCTGGTATGAACATGTGTTTCTTATTACCTTGCAGGGGCTGTCAAAGAATACAACCCAAACATTGTGTGTGTGTGTGTGTGTGTGTGTGTGTGTGTGTGTGTTTGTGTTTGTGTATGTATGTATATATATATATGTATATATATATATATGAAGTAGAATATGATACCCCCTTCCTCCCCAGGAGAGCTGAAAGCATTTGCTACAGCTGTCTTATTGCAAAATCCTAAGGTGTGCGAGGGTGGGGGGTCTCAGGTGTGGTTCATTAGATGGCCAATCATGATGGCATCCCTGGGTCACAAACTCAATGACAGATCAATCTTATGCTGTTATATCAACCTGGTATTACATGACAAAGAGATGGGGCTAATTCACTGTTCCATATATCATTTTTACCTTATTAAAATAAGTCAAGGTAACAATAAAGAAATCAGTATACAGCACATAACATAGTTTGACTACACAATGGAAGAGTGTAAAAGAATTGTTGAATTGGAAAATTATGAAGTGTGTGTGTTAAAGGCAACCTCTTCCCTGCATACCGTGCAACAGACTGAGCCCCCTTTTCATTTCATCCTCAGCACTGAGCAGTGCCCTGCACACAAAAGGCAATACATGCTTGTTAAACTGACTCAAACACCACTAATGTTCTATTCTTTTGACTGTATGCAGGCTACTCATAAACTACAATGAATCAACAAGCATTTATTAAGTGCCTACTATGTGGGAAGTGCTAGGGATACAGAGACTTCTATTAGAGTCTTCTGACTAACTGAACCCAAGAAATGCTAAATGTGAGATGCAAATTAACTATACTTCAAACCACAGATGGACTGTAGTGATTATCTGACATTAATGGTGAAATTTATTATTTTAGCTCCTCTGTGTAAATGATGATTTAGCATTTATTATCCTACACACACCCTTGTTTAAACTATCCAATTATATCTGTAAAAGTTTTATTTTACAAAGAGCTAAGCAACGGGAATCAGGGAGACTGTCCTGGAGGACCTGGTCCTATGTATCAGAATCCCACTTGAGTCAAGAGGGATACACAGGATACAGGTCCAAAAAGAGGGTAGTAGCTCCTATTCTTATTTCTGTTGAATTACTCAGGTTATTTGAATAAAGTACTGCAGTTATTTATAGGTCTTTTATGATAATGAACTTAAAAGTTAAAACAATCCTCCAAAAAGCAGCATAGCAATTCTATTCCTACCACTGCTATCCCTTCATCCTCTGATGCATCAATCAGATTGGCTGAGATCTGCAACTCAGTATTAACCACAAAGTCCATCACTACATCCCCACATCCCATTAGATATAATGATTATATCAACTTAAGTCTGGAATTTCTCCAGAGAGGAGCAAGCCTATAATTCTCTAGCTTCGATTTAGAAATTGCAATCAAATTCCCATATAACGTACCAAGTAGAGGTAAATTAGTTTTTCTCTTAAGGGAACAGGAAAGGCTATAAAATAGGGAAAAACCTCAGCTAATTCTAAGAGATTGCTCATAAACTGATTTAAAAGAGTACCATCTGGTAATAGGAAGTTAAACAATGACTAACAATGATACAAGGTTCTACAGTGTTATAAAAAAGCGGCCACTTGTGGGCTTTAGGAAGTACTTCCTTACTAGCTCACCATATAAAAGGGCCAGGAAGAATTAAGAGTTTAGGGCACTGGAGAGACTACACCTGTACGCTTTATGTGAGGCTTCAGAAGTCAGACAGCAGGTAAGGGTATCTTAGCAGGAAGTTTTCTCACAGAACAAACTGCAAGATATTTGGTTTATCTTATGGAAGATAAAGACTTCAAAGGAACCTGGGAAGGCACAGTTGCTTTGTGGAAGGTAAACTGAATGTGGAATCAAGATATCTGGGTTCTAGTCCTCATTCTGTCACTAAGTCACCGGTTGAGCTTGGCCAAATCACTTCCCTCCCAGGCCTGTTTCCTTATCTTCAAAATGAAGGTGCTGGATGAGAAGATTCCCAAAGCCTGTCCTAATTTCTAACCATTCACTGTATGACTCTATTGGGATTTTAACCTATACTTGTGACATCAGCCCTTGACCACTTTTATTCAAGAGGCAGACAAATCTCATTCATACATTCTATGACATTAAAGAAAAAATCCATTGATGACTAGATGAAGACTGAATTTTACTTAGTTATTTTAAAAGCTAAATGAAAGAAACATGGGAGGAGATTCTCACAAAGTGAGCGTCCTTATTAGCTCCTATTAATATAGGTGCTGTCTTCATTCTAATGCTCTCAATTGTTTTTTCAATTCACAAAAATTATTTTCTGTTCTCCCCCCATCACCACTGAAAAGGAGAAAAGCAGAAAAGCAAAACTCTAACAAAGAGTTAAGCAAAACAAATCCCCATATTATCCATTTCCAAAAAATGCCTGAGTCTATCACCTGTCAGGAGGGGAGTTGCCATGTTTCATTTGAGTGTCCTTTGCAGTCAGAGTTCTTAAATCTTTCAAAGTTGTTAGTCTTTATAATGTTGTTATGGTGTAAACTGTTCTTCTGTTTCTGATCACTTCACTTACTCTGCATAACATTCCTGGGTTTCTCTGAAACTGTCCCTATCATTTTTACAACATAATAGTATTCCATTATATTAATATGTCATAATTATTTAGTAATTCTCCCAAATGATGGGTATTCCCTGAGTTTCCAGTTCTTTGCCACTACAAAAAAGAGCTGCTAAGAACACTTTTGTACGTGTGGGTCCGTTTTAGCTTTCTTTGATGTCTTTGGGGTATCAGTCTAGTAGTGGTATTGCTAGGTCAAAGGGTATGTACACACTACGCATTCACATTTGGGCACAGTTCCAAACTCCTTTCAAGAAGGGTTCTGCTAATTCACAGCTCCACCAAAAGTTCATTAATGTGCCTGTTTCCCATAATTCCTCTAACATTTGTGCTTAAGGTGCTCAAACTGGCAAAAATGGTTAGGGAGTAACCATCTTCAAATTATTTCTGACAGCTTGCTCTCTAAAACGTTTAGTAACATTTTCCAGATTGTGGTGAAGTTTTACAACTAAGAAAATGCACTAGTAATACACTGAATGGAAACTTACTGGAGTTAGTTTACTTAAATTTTGAGACTCACAAATTTATATTAGAAAACAACCACACCTTTTCATAAAGTGTAATGGGATGGGAGAGGAACTGATGAAACCATAACTTAGAAAAGCATCAACGTTTAGACTCAACTCAGAGGGCTTTCTTTCTTCTTGCTAATATTTAAGGGTAATCTGGTATACACTGAAAAGTGATGCTAATGATCTTAAGGACATGGAGATATTGTCTATATTAAAAGTAGAGGGTTTTTTTCCTCTTCTGTAGCTAGAATAAAATGCTGCCAATTCAACTTATTTCTAAGTCTAAATGGAGTCTCTTAGGCCTATGTGGAAACTACCAAGCAATTAACTTTTTAATCTGGTTTGAGGCCAAATTACTCCATTCCATATAACTCATCCTACCATATGGGTTCTGTGTTTAACAAACAGAACACTAGCGACAAGCAGCCTACAGGGTCAATGATGCTAACACATGCATCCTACTACTCAGCACTGTTCCTAGCTTCAGATTTCTATAAGATTAGGAGGACAGAAGCCCACGTCAGAACTGTTATTAATTACACTCCAGGACAAATATAAACTGCTCTGTCTGACATTTAGAGACCTTCATAACCTGGCTCCTTCCCACTTTCCAGGCTTACTACCCCCATCCACACTCTTGAGAACCAGCCTCGTGGCTAGTCTCCATCTCCTCACCCTGGGCATTTTCACTGGCTGTTCCTCATGCCTGAAATTTTCTCCTTCCTCAACTATGTCTCCCCCTCTGGAGGTTCCAGCTAAAGCCCCACCTTCTACTTTCCCTAATCCTCCTAATTCTAGTACCTTCCCTCAGTTCATTATCCTGAATATGTCCTGTCTGTAAATTGTTTTTGCATGTTGTCTCCCCTGCATTAGACTGTCTTTGAAAGCAGGTACTGTGTTTTTGCCATTCTTTGTATTTTCAGAACTCAGCAGTGCCTGGCACATAATAGGAGCTTAATAAATGTTTGTTCACTTGACTATACTGCTAAGTTATCCACTGTATTAATAATACAAACCAAGTCTAGAAGTCTTCACGGGCTTCATAGTTAACCCTCCTGCATTTTTCTTTCACAAATTACCTCTCTGCTTCCCCAGGTTAAAAGCACTGATTCCACAAGCAGATTCCTCAAGCGGCAGATTTCACCTTTCTCATGTGTGTAAGCAAACAGAAATTTCCAGATAAATTTATAAATGTGAATACTGAAGACTGTAATACCCAAAAGTAAGATGAACTGCTTTGGGGAGGGGTAGGGAAGGGAGAGAACAACTTCGAGCCAAATAAAAACCCTTCATATTTGTTTACATTGTGCTTTAACATTTACAAAGTATTTTTCTCATACTAACTGTGTGATATAGCTAAGGGCCAAGTACAATTATCCCCATTTTACAGATGGGGAGAATGTGACAAGAAAGGTAAATTGACTAGCTGCACAGATATTAAGTAGCAGAATCAGAAAGGGAATTGATGTCTTCTGATTCCAAGTCAAGCCCTCTTTTTACAGACTACAAAGCCTGCCTCTCGTACATCCTAACCCTGCCAAGGCTCTACTGAGGGCCCAGGTTCACCGGTGACACTAGAAATAAAGAGATAAAGGGCTAATCAAGAAAGAGATTAGTGGTGATCCGAAGGGTTCCCATACCCCCAAGGGATTAGCTCAGTTGGTTACTGTATTATGCTGAAGAGGCTGAGGTCCAGGGTTGGTTTTCCCATATGTCCAGTTACCTTTGCTCTTTTCCATGGCCACAGACTGCATCCCTAACCTTGGCCAGCTGTTTTGCAAATGTCTGTTGTTGGTCACAAGGAGGTCTGAATGAGAGAGTGAGGATGGTTCAATGCAAATCCATCTCTACCACTGGAGAAACTCAAAGCACATGCCCTGGCAGTGGGGTTAGTATTGCCAACTTTACACTTAAGTCTATTTTAAAATTAAGTTTATATATATGTATATATATAGAGAGAGTTAAGTCTATATTAAGATTATTTTCACTTTCTAGGTAATGGGGTTTATTTTTCTTTAGTTTGGTAAGCTAAAAAATCATCCAACTTGCTAACCAGAGGTCAAAGAGTTTTCATGCTCTGGGACAGATGTTCCCTGGATGTTAGGGGTGAAACAGGGAACCTGAAAAAGCGGATAGTTTGTTCTGAGGCTGGTATACGTCTCTCTACATTCCTTTTAACAGATCATTTACCACTTTATCAACATTAATTATAGACTGGAATCCAATTATTCAGCAAAAAGCAGAGTATGATCACCTTCTAACATTTCTCCAGCTCCTTTGGGGTAGGTGAAAAGGGCTTTCCGTGGTGGGGCAAGGTCTGAGACACTAAAGCCAGGTCCAGTTACAGAACTTCCGCTGACCCCTCCAGCTGAGGAGGAAGATGAAGAGGCAGCCATTTTCTTTCTAGTCAATGAGAGAAAGGAAAAACAACAACAACAACAACAACAAACAGCAGTCGGTAAGTTTATGGAACACAGAACCAGAGAAGACTGAACTCAGTTCTGGGCAGCAGTCAGATCTCTCATAGCCTTCCCCATTCCTTATGTCCTGGGTGAAATCCTGACTCTAGTTTGGAAGTGAATATAAATTTGCTGGTAGTTGACTTTCTTAACAATAACAAAAACAACAAACCACCACCACCGAAAAACACAACCCCCCCCATACTTCCCACCTGCCAAAAAGCATCATTATTGATGTTAAAAGGACGCTCAGGACAGAAGGTGTAAACAATTTATAGGTGATGACCCAGGTGCCAAGCAGGCAAGGCTGATGTAACAATGTGACTGGAGAAGAAACCAAACTATGTCACTGAGAAAGCAAGTCTGCCAGAAAGAACAATTTGTTCTGGATACACACTTATCATTCCATGCCAAAACCAAAACACTTGTAAGAGTTTCCAAGTAAATCTCCAGACTTCTAGGTGAACACTGGGTTCCATTCCTGGGGTGAAGTAATCAATCCAAAACACAAGTTATTTGCCTTTTCATTTTTAGAACTCCGCATACCTTTAAAGCAGATGTAGTACTCAAAGTCATCACCTGGTGGCGTCTCCAAACTAAAAATACTCCTCATTTAAAGGTCACTAAAATCTATCAATACAATAATAGCCTGTGAATGTTTACTATCCATGTTGGATTCAGTGCCAGAAAAACAAGGCCTCCCAATCTTAACAGAGAAATTTCTACTGAACAAATCTACTAGTCATTACTGGAATATATTAAGGTTGGTTTGTTTTTTTGGCTAGATTCGCTTGCATAGTACCTTGCACATAGTTGGTACTTAAATGTTTGCTGTCCAGAATTGAATACGTTTAATCTAAATAAACCCGGAGAAAAGGTTCTCTTTAAAGTGTGTCCATTTTCTGAAAAAGACTATTTTCCGGTGTTCCACATGAAGAAGAAGAAAAAAAACAAAAACCACTTCTGAAACACCACTCTGCTTCCTCACTTCTCTGAAGACAATTTAAAGGCAGTCCAAAACAAGGAGCCTGGTTTCTGGTTTACATGTGCAAGTGATACTGACACACGTTACAGGTCTATAGGCAGTATAGAAACTGGTATAGCTGAGGGCCCATTAAAAGTGTGTCTCAATGAAATTAATCTTACTATATCCTACATCAAAATCCTTTCTTACTTCCCACTAAGTTGATCACAATCAGTCATAAAAAGAAAAATCATATGATCATAGGTTTTAGAGTTGCAAGGAACATTAAAAAGGAAGGGAAGGAAATAAGTATTTATACAGTACTTCTGTGTGCACAGTGCCAAGCACTGTGCTAAGTGCTTTTTACACATAATCTCATTTGATTTTTACAACAACCCAGCAAAGTAGGTATGATTACTATCTCTAATTTACAGTTGAGGAAACTGAAACAGAGGTTAAGAAGACTTGCTCACGGTCACATAGTTAAGTGTCTGAGGTAGCATTTGAACTCAGGTCTTCCTGACTCCAGACTCATTGCTTTATCCACTATAGGACCAACAGGTTCTGGTCATTTAGTCTAATCTTCTTCTTTTACAGATTAGAGGGGAAGAAGGGGTAAGTGTGAAACTCAGGCCCAGAAAGTGGAAATGAAATGTCAACAAGGTAGTCAGTAGACAAACTGGAATTAGAACCCAGGTCTTTCCCTGTAACTCTCTTTCTACAACATCACTGCCACCTTCTCAGTGATGCTGATAGTGATAATGAGCAGGATGATTAATGACGGGTGGTGAAAACGATGATTATGATGATACATAAAATTTATAGCAAAAATCTTAGCTACAATGCACAAAAGCTGGGTTGGTAAAAAGTTACTGGATCAAAAGGGGACTTCACGATATTTTTTGAATGCTAGTGTCCTAACACCGAGCCTCAATGGACCAAGCCTAAATCTGTAATGGGTCTTGATATTAGCTTGGATAATACCTACAAATAGGAGAACCACATCCCCCCCCCCCGAAGAAATCACAGCCCTTATTCCTCTACTGTTCCACAACCACACCCACTACATAGAAAATATTTTTGTATAAAGCTCACAAAAATTTCAAATACTTTGTCTAACCTTTTTTTGATTCATCCAGGTGAATACTTTATTCTCCAAAGGCAAAAAAAAAAGAGCTTTCCACTTGCAGATCAGGACACCCAAAAGACTGCTATGTATCTAACTTCTAAAGCTATGCCAGTGAATTTTTACCTGAATATCATCAAAAGGGATTCCCTTTCATCCAGTGTATTTAGAAATGAGAGACAGTCCTACCATCATCCAATTCAAATGACAAACAGGCCCTGTGTGCGTTCCTAAAAAGAGGGGCATTCATTTAAGCAAATGCTAGCCCTTTAATAATAAGAGTCTTTTTGAATGCTATTATTTATATTAGAAGAGAAATTTAATGAGAAGTGGATTTAATAATTCTCATATTTCATATAAATCATAGTATTTTGGAGACAAAAGGGACCTTAAAGATAATGTAGTTTAACTCCTTCATTTTTTAAACTTAAACTTATTTTTTAATTACTGAAAACATGCCTTTTCTTCCTTCCATCGACTCTCCCTCCCCAATAGAAAAAGAATAAAAAATAAAACACATTATACACAGATTGAGCAAAAAACTTTGTCTCAATCTGCGCTCCTGAGCCCATCATATTTCTAGATGGAAGTGTACTGCATATGCTTCTTCCTGAGTCCTCCACAATGGTGATTGGGCAGTGCCTTGATTACAGAGTTCCTAAGTCTTTCAAAGTTATCTGTCTTTGTAATATTGTATTGAAAACAATAAAAACTGTTCTCCTGCTCCCGCTGACTTCACTCTTTATCAGTTCACAAAAGTCTCCCAAGTTTCTCTGAAATCATTCCCTTAATCATTTCTTACAGCATGATAGTATCCCATTACACTCCCATACCATAACTTGTTCAGCAATTCCCCAATTGCTGTTCACCCCCTAAATCTCCAATGTTTTCACTGAAAAGAAAAAAAAAAGGGAAAGCTGCTCTTAATATTTTTGCATATATGGGTCCTGTCCTTTTCCTTTCTCTGATCTCTTTGGGAGTATAGAGCTAGTAGTAAAGAGTACACGAAGTTTAATAGCTTTTTGAGCATAATACCAAATTGCTTTCCAGAGTGGCCAGACCAACTCCCAGCTTCACCACCACAGCATTTGTTAACGTGTCTGCTTTCCCCTTGCCCCTTTGTTGTTTAGTCATTTCAGTCAAGTCTGGCTGTTTGTGACCCCTTTTTGGGGTCCAACAGATCTTCCCAAAGCACAGGTCCGACCATGTCACTCCTCTATTCAGTAAATTCCAAAGGCTCTTTATTGACTACAGGATCAAATATGAAATCTGGTTTGGCTTTTGGCTCCTTCCCCCCTTTCCAGTCTTCTTACATTTAACTTCCCTCTTCATACTCTATGATGCACTGACTTTGGTTTCCTTACTGTTCCTCACAAAAGATACTCAATCTCATGCATTTTCACTAGCTGTCTCCTCCATGCTTAGGAATGTTCTCCCTTTATGCCTTGTCCTCCTGGCTTCCTTCAAGTCTCCATTAAAATACTACCCAAATATTACCCTGCCTTTTTTGGGGGAGGGAGGAAGAGGGGCAGGCCACACCAAGGCAGTTGGGGTTAAGTGACTTGCCCAGGGTCACACAGCTAGTGTCAACTGTATGAGGCCTAATTTGAACTCAGGTCCTCCTGACTCCAGGACTGATACTCCATCTATTGAGCCACCTGGCTGCCCCAAAATACGACCTTCTGCAAGAAGCTTGACTACATGAAGTTCTGGGTCACAGTTTCAGGGTGGAGCACTAGTGAGCTGTCACAAGGGAGCAGGGCCCTGGTCACAGTTCCAAAGCAAAGAAGAACACTAGTGCTTGTGACCGCAGGGCAGCAGGGACCCTTCCTGGGTAAATACCAAAGGGCACACCACAAGATCAATGAGCATACCTCTGCCTGGATCACACAACCTTAAAAGCATTGAAAACAGCTGCGTGAAAAGGCCTTAAGCTCCCCATACTCAGGTGAGCAGAGCCTAACTTTAATATAAAGTTCAAAGTCAAGAAACAGGCTGGAAAAACAAGCAAACAATAACAACTTGACCATTAAAAAAAACAACCAACCCAAAACAACAAACAACAAAAACCCCAAACTACTTCAGTGGCAGGGAAGACCAAGACATAAACTAAGGAGCCATTAATGTGAAAACAGCTACAACCAAAGCTTCATAGAAAAATGCTAATTGGACCTAAGCCCAACAAGAATTCCTGGAAGAGTTAAAGAAAGAGATGAGTGGTAGAATAAAAAGTGGGAAAAGAAATGAGTGATACAAGAAAAACATGAAAAGAGAACTAACAGATTGGTAAAACAGTCACAAAAAAATACTGAAGAAAAGAACTCCTTAAAAAGTAGAACAGGCCAAACAAAAAAAGATATAAAGCTAACAGAAGGAAAGAATTCCTTAAAAATTAGAATTGGGAAAGTGAAAGTTGATGACTCTGTGAGACATCAAGAAACAATAAAACAAAGTCAAAAGAATGAAAAAATAAATGTGAAATATCTCATTGGAAAAGTGACTAACTTGGAAAAGAGATTGAGAGGTAATTTAAAAATTAATTGGACACCTGAAAGCCATGATAAAACAAAGAACCTAGACATCATAACGGAAAACTGCCCTGATATTTGGAACAAAAGGGTGAAACAAACTGAAAGAATCCAGTGATTACTACCTAAAAGAGATCCCAAAAGGAAAACTCCCAGGAATATTACAGTGAAATCCCAGCCAGAAAGAAACAATTCAAACATTGTGGAGCCACAGTCAGTCTCACCTAAGATTTAGCAGCTTCTACATTAAAGGATAGGAGGGCTTGGAATATGATATTCTGGAAGGCAAACGAGCTAGGACTACAGCCAAGAATCATCTACCCAGCTGGGTATAATACTTCAGGAAAAAATGGGCATTCAATGAAACAAGGACTTTCAAGCATTCCACAGGCAAAGACCAGTGCTAAACAAAAAATCTGACATTCAAACACAAGACTCACGAGAAGCATAAAAAGGTAATCATAAGGGACTCAATAAAGTTCAACTGCTTACATTCCTATCTGGGAAGATGATACATGTAACTAAAGAACTTTATCATTATCGAGGCAGTTAAAAGGAGTTTACATAGACAGAGGGCATGGGTATAAGATATCAACCTAGCATCATCTCAAAAAAAAAAGAAAGAAAAGAAGGGGTGAGAAAAAGGGATGCACTGAGAAAAGGGGAAGGGAGAACAGAATGGGGAAAATTTTCACACATAAAAGAGATTGTAAACAGCCTTTATGGTGGAGAGGCAATGGGGGTGGTGGTGACAGGCAATGCTCATCAGAATACACACACACACACACACACACACACACACACACACACACACACACACACACTCTCTCTCTCTCTCTCTTTCAATTAGGCATAGAAATTTCTTACCCAACAGGGAAAAAGGGATAAAAGGGAGGGCAGATTAAGGGAGTTAGCGGTCAGAAGCAAAACAAACTTTTGAAGAGGGACAGGATAAAAAGAGAGAGAAAAGGATAAACTGAAGAAAACAGGATACGGAAATACACAGCAATCATAACCGTGAATGTGAATGGGATGAGCTCACAAAAAAAAAAGCAGACAGCAGTATGGATTAGAAATCAGAACTCAACAATATGGTGTTTACAAGAGACACACTTGAAACAGAAAGATACACACAGAGTGAAAATAAAGGGTTGGAGCAGAATTTATTATGCTTCAGCTGAAGTCAAAAGGACAAGGGTAGCAATCATGATCTCAGACAAAATAAAAGCCAAAAACAGACCTAACTAAAAGAGATAATCAAGGAAACTTCATTTTGTTAGAAGGTACCATAGACAACGAAGTAATATCAAAAACTTTAACAGCAAATTTCTCTGATAAAGGCCTAATTTCTCAAATATATAGAGAACTGAGTCAAATTTATAAAAATAAGAGCTTTTCTTTTTTTCTTTATTTTTAATTTTGAACAATCACTCCAAAAGCTTTTGAGTTTTAAATTTTCTCCCCCCCCTTCCCAAGACAGCATGAAATCTGATGTAAGCTCTACATGTACATTCCTATTAAACATATTTTCACATTAGTCATAATGTGGAACCACAAAAAAGAAACAAAACAAAACAGAAGGGAAAAAAAAGAGCAAATAGTATGCTTCGATCTGCTTCAAACTCCATAGTTCTTTCTCTGGATGTGGACAGCATTTTCCATCACGAGACTAAAATAAGAGCTTTCCCCAAATGATAAATGGTCAAAGGATATGAACAGGAAGTTTTCAGAAGAAGAAATCAAAGCTATCTATACTCATATGGAAAAATGCTCTAAAACACCAGTGATTACAGAAGTGCAAATTAAAATTCTGAGGTTCCACCCTACACCTATCAGAAATGACAAATGCTGAAAGAGATGAAGAAAAATAGGTACACTAATAAACTCTTGGTAAAACTGTGAACTGGTCCAACCACTTTGGAGAACAATTTGGAACTATGCCCAAAGGGCTGCAAAACTGCATACCCTTTGGCGCAGCAATACTCTACTAGGTCTGTATCCCAAAGAGAGCAAAGAAAAAGGAAAAGGACCCATATGTACAAAAACATTTATAGTAGCTCTTTTTGTGTTGTCAATGAATTGGAAACTGAGAAGATGCTTATCAACTGGGGAATGACTGAATGAGTTGTAGCATATGATTGTGATCCAGTACTATAAGAAATGATGAGAGGGGTTGTTTCAGAAAAACATGGTAAGACCTATGTGAACTGATGCTAAGTGAAGTGAGAAGAACTGGCAGATTATTGTGCACAGTAACAGCAATATCGCAGTAATGATTAACTGTGAAAGACTTGGCTATTCTGATTAATACAGTGATCAAAGAAAATTCCAAGGGACTTATGATGAAAAAATGCTATCTACCTCCAGAGAGAGAACTGCTGGCTTCCGAGTGCAAACTGAAGCATAATGTTCTTGCTTTATTTTTTTTTTGTTGATATGGCTAATGTGTAAATATTTTCCATGATCTCACAGGCATAATTAATTGAAATCATATTGCTTACCTTCTTAATGGATAGGGGAGGAGTGGGAGAGAATTTGGAACTGAAAATCTAAGAAAAAAAAACCAAACCCACCAAAAATAAATAAATAATAAATTGGAAACATCATCATCCTGAGAAAGGGTCTGTAGGCTTCACTAGACTGCCAAAATGATCTTTTATCCCCTCTCCCTCCAAATTAGGAAGCCCTGTATTATGAACAGGCAATGTGCTAAGCACTAGAGAACAGTTCAATTCTAGCTGAAATACTTCTCAGAAACATATTGAAATTTGGTTCTATATAACTGCTAATTTTACCTGGTTACTTTGTTGTGAATCTTATGTGAATCACCACATGGAACAAATTTTCACTGTTGTCTTATTTTTCCCCCCTACTGAGAGTCTCAAGGGCCACCCCCTTCACATACTTTCAGCACACTTACAGGGAAACATTTATTCTTCTTGAACTGCCAGACTTTCTCTACCGAACTCCAGAAACCTCTTCATCCTGGGAGCTCACTCTAGTCCCAGAATCTATGCTGCACTAAGGACTCTCTACCACCCTGCCCACAAGGCATCCAGTTTGAAATGTGGTGCTCAGGAGTGAGACTACGGCAAGATCTATGGATCTGGGAGAAATCCGATAAGGCGATCAAGTAAGAAAGTACAGAGACAGAAGAGAAAGAATCCTGGGAAAGAGCTTTAGCCGGTCAGCTAGGTGGCGCAGTGGATAGAGCACCGGCCTGAAGTCAGGAGGACCTGAGTTCAAATCTAGCCTCAGACCAAACACTTGACACTTACTAGCTGTGGGACCCTGGGCAAGTCACTTAACTCCAATTGCCTCACTTAAAAAAAAAAGTGGGCCTTAGGGTACATTCATAGTTGAGGCTAATGTATGGATGATGATTCAGCAAAGGAAAATGAGGTCTGCTCAGAGAGGAGGATAATAAAAGAATGTCAAAAATCCTAAAGACAGGAGAGGATCCAGGAAGAAAGGGTAGTCAATATTATTAAAGGCAGTAGAGAGATTAAGAAAGACAGTGATTAAGAAAAGACAGTAATTGAATAGGGCTTTAAAGGATGCATAGAAATTCAGTAGTCAAATAAGTCTATCTGTGATTTCCCTGTAGATATGTGCCATCTCCTGCCTCTAGACAACTGGTCCCCTATCTGCATCTCACTCCACTCAGCCTCTTAGAATTCCTAGCTTCCTTCAGAGCACAGCTTAGTTCCCAAAGTGGGTGATACTGCCCCCTGGGGGGTGAAGGGAATGGTAGGCCAAATAAGTTTGGGAACCTCTGGTTAGTGTTCACTTCATGTAAGTCTGTCAACAACAAGCATTTATTAAGTGCTTTCTATATGTCAAGGCACTGTGCTAAGGTCTGGAGATACAAAGAAAGGCAGAAGAAACTTGCTGCTCTCAAGTCACTTGCAATTTAACCAGGGAGGCCACAGACCACAAATTTGTACAAATAAGCAATGTACAAGATAAATAGGAAATAATTTAGGGAGGGAAGGCACTAGAAATAGCACGAATTAGGAAAGGCTTCCTGTAGAAGATGGTATTTTAATTAAAATTTGAAGGAAGCCAGGAGGCAGACATCTAGAAGGGGAGTGTTACCAGAATGGGGGACAGCCAGAGAAAATGACTGGAGTTGGGAAATGAAATGTCTTGTTCAATGAGCAGCTACGAAGCCAGTGTAACTGGATGGAGGTTATATGTTATTTCTGTTGGTGTATAAGGTATAAGAAAACTGTATTTGGGGGCAGGACAGAGTAGCTTCTGGAGGGTTTTAAATGCCACTGGACTTTGTATTTCATCTTGGAGGCAACAGAGAGCCACTAGATTTTATCCAGTTGGAGTTGGCAGGGAGGGTGGGGGTGGGGAGTGACATGGTCAGACCTGTGCTTTAGGAAAATCACTTTGGTGGCTGAATGGAAGACTTACTGGAGTGGGGAAAAACTGGAGGCAGGCAGACTCACCAGCAGCTATTATAATAATTCAGATTCAAGGTGATGAGTAACTGCACTAGTAACTTTTCTCAGAAGAGAAAAGAGAAATATTTGAGAGATGCTACAAATGTACAATCAACAGACCTGGCAAGAGATTGGATATAGGCAGTGAGAGAGAGTGAGGAGTACTTGATGAGGACTCCCTAGGTGATGAGCCTGGGTGACTTGGATGGTGGTGTTCTTAACAGTTAATAGGAAATTTAGGAAGAGGGGAGGGCTTGAGGAGAAAGATATTAAGTTCCATTTTGGACATAAAATGTCTACCAGATGGACTGGACGGTAGATCTGGGAATTATCAGCATAAAACTCATGAGATCACCAACCTGAGTAGTACAGAGAAAGAAGAGAAAAGGGCCCAGGACAGAGCTAGTGGGTGTGACCAGGATGAAAATCCAGGAAAGGAGACTGAGGAGTGGTCAGAGAGATAGGAGAACCAGGAGAGGGCAGCATCACAAAAACCTAGAGAAGAGAGTATCAAGGAAAAGAGGGGGATCAACACCATTAAAGGCTGCAGAGAGGGAAGAAAGACAGATGAGGATTGAGGCCATTAAATGGGCAATTAAGAGATTATTGGTAATTTTGGAGAGAACAGTTTCAGTTGAATGATGAGATCAGAAGCCAAACCACAAAGAAAAGAATGGGAGGAATAGAAGTGAAGGCAATCAATCACAGACCAGCCTTCTCAAGCAGTGTAACCACAGTAAGGAGGAGAGACATGGGATTACAGCTATAGGAAATAGGTGGGTTAAGTGAGGCAGATACCGGTGTATTTGTAGGCAGCAGATGAGAAACCAGTGGACAATAAGATACTGAAGGCCTTTCATGATTCTTGCAGTTGCTGGTTCTCCTTCCCTCTGGACATTTTGTTCTTTCCTTATTTGTGTAAATGTCACATTCCTCCCCTCTCCCAGCAGACCATAAACTCCTCCAAGGCAGGGGCTGTTTTGTTTTTCTTTTTTTTTCCTTTGGCTAGGCAATGGGGTTAAGTGACTTGCCCAGGGTCACATAGCTAGTAAGTGTTATGTGTCTGAGGCCGGATTTGAACTCAGGTCCTCCTGAGCCTGTGCTCTATCCACTGTGCCACCTAGCTGCCCCTTGTTTTGTTTTTCTTTTGTATGCCCCAAGCCTAGCACACCGTTTTCATGTTTGTTTAGCTGAATTTGTTGAACAAGCGAAGGGGTGGGCAAAGACACAAAGAACAACATGACTTATGGCAGGGAGGTGGGGAAAATATGAAGCTGATAAGGAAGCAGTTAGAGGAAAATAAGACAGGGCAGTGCCAGATTAGAGAGTCTGAACTTCCATGGATAAGTAATGGATAACCACGTAAGAGTTGTGAGCTGAGGAGTAACAAGTGTAGTGTATAGGAGGTTGTCTGCCAGATGTAGGATGTATGGGGGAGGGGGGCAGCATAAGGTGAGGGAGGAGACTGGCTAGAGTTTTTTTTTTTCATGACTAATAATGATGGATAGCCTATACTAAGACTGCAGCCATGGGAAGAAAGAATAAAGGATATATTTGCTGTAGAGATACCACAGAAAAATCCTAGGGCTCTGACCTCAGAATAGGACACTAAGTCACAGATTGTAAGCCTGAAGGGACCTACTCTTAATGGAGTTTACAAAGTGATGTCTTTTTAAAGGACTCAAACCATTTTGACTTTAATGGACAAAGACCATGCAAGCGGGGCCAACGCCCCATGCAAAGACTATGCAAGTCAGGGCCAAAGGCAAGTTATCGTTCAGCAATTAGGAATGCATTTCTAAGAACCACCGCAGTAAGTGTGTTCCTTCCCCTGGTGCAGAGTAGATACGACTATTGGGGGGTGAATGGGTGGCAGTGGGGTAAGATTCTAGCTACAGGGTCCTCCTTAAGGGACTGGAATTTAGGGTGGTATCAAGCCACGCTACGCCACGCCACGCCGAGCTAAGTCAAGCCAAGCCAAACTCCATTCTATCCTGGCTCTCCTTGATTCTCCTGGGGCAGGATAGAGGGATCACATCGCGCACGCGCAAACTTACGGAGGCGGCGAGGCAGAGAGGCTCTGACTCCGCATGCGTAACAGGAGCAGCACGACCTGAAAATAATTTCCCTCAACACGCCCGCTGCTGGGACGGGCTTCTTCTTCTCAACCCAGGCCGCTTCCACTTCGCCCTCGTTTCCGTCTTGACGGCTAAAGCTCCCGGGATCCTCGTCCCTCCTTCCCCCCTTCCCATCGTCCCTCCTCGCTCAAGCTCCCGAGCACGCTTCCATTAGCCAAGTCACTCACCTCAGCCACGGGCCTTTCGGCTGCTCCGGCCCCTCCCCCGGGAGCCGCGGGCGGCAGTGACGACAGAGACGTGCGTCTGCGTGCGTCTGCGCACGGAGAGCTGGAGGCGGTGGTGGCGTGCTCGCGCCCGCGCACGTCCGCCCCTTTCTAGGCGCTTGCCAGCGGCTCTGGGGCAGCGCCGGGCCGCTGTAGGTGTTCTCTTCCCAATTTTCCTCTCCGTACCCACTTTCCTCACTTCATGCCTTTTTTTGGCTGCTGTGGTGGCGGCTCGCTGCACCGCCTCGGGTCTCCTCTCTTCCTCTGGCCTCTCCTGGGCCTCAGATTCGGATGTCTTTTTTAGGGCAGAGCTCCTGAGGAGAGTAGGGGGAGGGAGGTTTGGGGTCTGCCCAGGCCGGGGATAATTCCTCCCCGCCCCCACCCCGCCTCATGAACCGAGGGGAGCTCAATGCCTGGGCACTGTGCTTCAGGTTTCGCGCTTGGCTCCTTCCTTTTGCTGCCCCTCTGGCCTACAGCAGAGCCTGGGAGGCCTGGCCAATGAGAGAGAGAGCTAGTCTGAAAACGTCAGTGCAACATCCTGGGCTCGCCTTTCTCCAAACTCCCACCAGTCTCAGTTGATTTAGCAGCTTCCTTATGCTTCCTCCTTTTAATGTAGAATGTAAGCTCCGTGAAGGCAGGGGTTAGCTTCTTTTTTGTCTTGGTGTCCTCATTGCTTAGCTTAAAAGTTGTTGAATTGAGTTGGATTTCCCTCTCAAGTGGTTAGACTCGGTATAAAAAAATAGTTGATCCAAATAGCCTTCATAGATACAGTGTTGACCTGTTTTTACTAGGCTTTTTGGAATAGTTCGATCTATAATACTGGGGGATGATTGAGCATGGTTTATTGAATCTAATGAGAACCTTTGCTGAAGTATTAGTTTGTTAAGTAGAGAGCTGAAGTTACTCGCTGGTGTGAATTTAGCTGCCTAGAAGCCCCACGGAATAGTATTGGAGTCTCTTAACCTTATTGTTACAAAGGCGGGTGCAAGGAAAGTCATCAATTAAACTGTAGTACAGTGGCAGAGCTTTTTGTCAGTCCCAAGATACATTTTGGCCATTTTTCTTTTATTTTATGTGGAGAAGATGGTAATATTTTTAAATAATTATTCTTGGTGACCTTAGCTAGGATTATGTTTAGGGAGATGAATTTTTCCCTGTATAAAGCATTTAATAAATACAAATGGTATTATTCTCTTTAGGTTAATAATACCACTGAGACCAGCTCATTTTATTTTTCAAACATAGGAACTGAACTAGATAGCCTCTTCTCTGGGTATTAATTGATGATATAAATAAGCTGTTTACAGTAGAGTGGGAATACATGATACGTTAGAAAAGTTAGGAAATAAAAGTGACAACAGCTTTCAGATGTTAGATATCTAATGGGAGCGTTGGGGCTTTTTTGTTTCTAGTGGTCAGATGTATTGTGAATGGATATTTATTAAAATCCTCAACTTTCCTCTGTTGTGTACAGGGAAGAGCATGGGTTTCTTTCTTTCTTAGTAAGGCAGTGATTTATTTTCCAGTATTTTGCCAGAAGATTTTTTGGAAGAAGCATTATGGAAGTCCTCCGTCCACAGCTTGTAAAAATCGAAGGGCGCATTTACAGGAAGAACTTTATACAAGAACAGACCTATCAACATGAAGATGAAGATGAAGATTTCTATGGAGGTAATAATGTGGCATACCTTGTAGTCTGCTTAGAGATAGGCTATTCTCTCACTTTTTAGGTTCAAGATAAGACTATTCTTTCATTCCATAGCAGTGATTCTTTATTCTAGATGTTTGTCAGCACCTAGGTTTGAGGATAGGACTTAGCTAGGTAGCCTAATTCTTCTGACTCCTTTAGGGATTGTTGTCAAACTTTGTGTAGATCTGTGATCTTGACAGGGGTACATCACTTGGTTAAAGCTGACTATGTTGTTTATAAATAAAGGTGTATTTCATGTTTAGTAATTTAACAAAAGGTAGTTTCTGCTGGCCCCTGTTGATATTCTTTAATGAAGTTGGGTTTCCTGAATTGTTCAGTATTTACTAAGTAACTGCGGTGTACAGAGTGCTATTCTAGATTCTGGGGGAGATACAAAGGTTAGGGTAAGACTGCATTGGCGGTGGATAGATAGATAGACATTCCATCAGTAAGTCAGTAAGCATTTATTAAGTATCTACTATGTATTCTGGAAGAGGTGGGGGTACAAATATGAAAAAAGAAAACCAGTCACCATTCTCAAAGGACTTACAATCTAATAGAGGACTCAGACAACATAAAAGGGAGCTAAAAAGCTGGAGGGTGGGGGAAAGGCTCTTAATGAGGTCAGGGCATGGTGGAGAAGTCAGAGATGTCACAGAGTAGTATGGCCAGATGAGGAATTATATGTGTATATGTGTATGTAGACAAATAATTATAGTATAACATCCTAGATATCGTTTAGGATTAAGATACCCTTGAAGATGATTGCTGTTGTGGGATTTGGAGCCTGGTGAGGCATTAGGATCCCAGCCCCCTCATTTTACAAAATATAAGTACATCAGGGCAAAGCGTTCTGTGAAGAGAGAATGAAAGGTCATTCTTGATTTTGGGGTAACATTGTTTAAAACTTTCAAGTATAGATAGATATTCAACAAGTGTGTTGGAACATTTCAAGAATGGGATTCAACATGAGCAAAAGCATGGAAAGAGGAAAATATGGGTCATCTGTGAGGGATGCCCTGAAATCTATTCTTTGACTGGAACTTAAAAGAACATATGGTAGGAGAATAAAGTAGTATGAGAAGACTGGAATGCTATAGTGGTACCAAATTCTGAAGGGTCTTAAGGACCAGGCACAGGAGTCTGAACTTTACTCAGTAGAAAATAGGGAGCCAGTGAGAGAAGAAGAAGGGGTGGTTACATGCTTAAGTGGGTAAGGTACTGGATGTGGAGTCAAGAAGATGTGGGTCCTCAGACACAGACACTGTGTGAGTTAATGTAGGCAAGTAGCTGCTCTCAGCCTCAGTTCTTTACCTCTAAAAAGGAAATAATAATATTTGTGGCATTTGCCTTGTTAGGGTGATTGTGAGGATCCCAAGAGAAAATGTATATCAAGTTCTTTGCAAACTTTAAAAAAGTGTCACATAAATATTAGTGGCTTTTTTTATTATGAAAAAAGGGACTTGGGCCTATGTCTCTTGTGTTCCCTTCTGCTGCTAGGAGTCTTACCTTTTGGGGAGCATCATGGACCCCTTTGGTAGTCTGGTGAAGCCTGTGCACCCCTTCTCAGGATAATGATTTTAAATAATTGAAGAGAATGCTTAATTTCAATTAAAAGTTAGTGAAAGTAAAGATGTAATTTTTTTTTCCTATCCGTGTTCACAAATTCCTGAAGTCTGTCTCTGGAACTCTTGGGGATCTGTGAACCCCAGTGTAAGAACCCCTGAATCTGAGAATCTGGGTTTGAGTCCTGGTTCTGGTACTTAATAGCTACATGATTTTGGGCAATTCCCTTCTGTTCTCTGGGCCTTAGTTTCCTTATTTCTAAAATAAGGGCACTGCATTAGTGTGCCTGTGTTGCTTTTGTGGTTCCCTGCTGTTAGGAGGATAACCCACCGCCTCTTCTGTTGGACATTTGAAGCCCTCTGTAGTCCGACTGACTCCAGATTACTTTTCCTGGTTCGTTGTGTATTACTTTTCTTCCTGCACCGTCTTCCTCCCTCCTCCTTGTGGTCCATTTATAGTCTGCGTATCTTTGCACAAATCCTCTCTCATGCCTAGCTTAACATTTGTTCCTTACCTCTTAGGACTCCTGGCTTTTGTCAAGTGCTGTCTTCTAATTCTAAATACACCAAACCCTTCCCCCCCAACCCCCACCATTGTTAATGTCCTCTTCCTCCTTCCTCAAGTTACTTTGTACTTGTTTGTTTACATGTTATTTCTCCCTAAAGAATATCAGCTTCTTGAGGGCAAGAACTATTTCATTTCTGTTTTTTAAACACCCAAATAGTGGGTGCTTAATGTTTGTTTACTGAATGAAAAAATATTAGATGAATGAATGACTTCTAAAGCCCCACCCAGCTCTAAATTCTACAGTCCTCTCATTCTCTGAGGACATTTTGAGATATCAACTTTTTGAAGTTGTGGCATGTTGCCGGTATAGTTTTAGAGAGGCACTTGGGGATACTGGAAAGAGTTCTCAACTCAAACTCAAGAGAATCCACAATTTGACAGTAGCTGTGTGACTTTGGACAGATGACTTAACCTCTTTTTCTTCCTCTGTAAGATGAAAATAATTTCCATAGTTTCCACCTTGGAACTGTTATGAAGATCAAATAAGATAAAATATATAAAATACTTTTTAAATTTTAAAGCATTCTATACATATCAGCTATGATTATGATTATATTAAGTTTAGTTACATTTAAATCACCAAACAATATTATTAAGGCCTTCTGATAATGTTTCCCATTAGTCTGCGGGTCCATCCTTTTGGGGAGGGTAGTCAAACCTCCTTGTTCCCTTGGGTCCCCTGAGTTCTTGTCCAGACTTCCACTCCTACAGTTAGGCCCTCTTGGATCTTTGAGGTTCAGAGTGCTAGATGATCAGGGCCCTTGTGTGGTACCTTAGGGACAGAGTGCTAAGGACCTTGGAGCCCCTGGGTGGCTGGGCTGTCCTAGTCTGAGCATTGCTGTGCTGCATTGGTCACTGCTGCTCCTTGGGGCTTCCAAAGTCCTCACGTTGTAGCTTTATGATTACTCTGGGATTTTCCGTCCTTCTTAGAGGTTATTTTAGGGGAGCCCTTGACTCTTACTGCCTCATATACGAGGTGTCTCTGGTTACTCTGGGAAGCTGTTGATTTGGTTGCTTGCACTGTACTGCTACACTCACTTGGCACATTTTCCTTTTGCCCATGGGCTTCTGGCTGACTTTTTATGCAATTTGTGGGTGGAAGGAGTCACGTACTGTAGTTTCTCATTGGATTTCTTGTAAATGACATTTTTTTGTTTTCTGGTTTCTAATACATTCTGCTATCTGCTTCCGTTTTATGAGTGAGTTCTTCCCATTCACATTCATAGTTATGATTACTAGCTGTGCCTTTCCCTTCATCCTATTTTCTTCTGTTTATCCTTCTCTCTTTTTATCCTATTCTTCCTCTAAAGTCTGTTTTGTGTCTGACCATTTCCTTCTTTTATCTACCATCCCTTTTATCACCTTCCCTTTCCAGTATCCCCTTCCTCTCCTACTGGGGCCATCTCTAGTTGTCCTCATCTGTATCTGGCCACTGGACCCAGGGGCTGTGGAGGAGAAAGTGAGGCTGGTGACTTTGCACAGCCCTCCCTCACTGTAATCCAATTCACTTGCAAGTTATGGCATCATCTTTCTGATGTCATGATCCTCTTCGAGAATGAAGGACAAACCACAACCTCTGAGTAGTCTGAGCTATCCCACTGAGGACCCAGCTAACCAGTTCCAGTTGGCCAACTCCTCTCCTCTTTTCTGCTCTCCATCATGCCCTTACCTGACAGTGCTCTGCCCAAAGGAAGGTAAAATTTGAAAGCTGAAACCTACCTAGGGGTTTACTGGTTAGATTTCTTTCTTAAAGACCATGCCTTAAACCCAAATTCACTCTGGCTGTCATTGATTGGCCAACAACAAGTTCCCACCCAAGCACCCCTTAATGGTTATTGTTTGGGCCTTGATGGATCAGAGTGAATGTAAATAGTAATTGTTTCTTCTTCTTCTTCTTCTTCTTCTTCTTCTTCTTCTTCTTCTTCTTCTTCTTCTTCTTCTTCTTCTTCCTTTTTTTTTTTTTTTTGCTTTTTGGTGATGCAGTGGGAATTAAATGACTTGCCCAGGGTCACACAGCTAAGAAGTGTCAAGTTTCTGAAGCCGGATTTGAACTCAGGTCCTCCTGACTCCAAGACTGGAGCTCTATCCACTGTGCCACCTAGCTGCCTCCAGTTGTTTCTTCTTTGGCCAGAAACGCTGAGGATATTCCCCTCCTAAGTTTTTTTGTTTGTTTTGATTAAAGGGGCCATCCCTTGGCCCACTTCTTAAAGAGCCCTAATCACTGAATGGGCATTGCCTCAGTCAGAGTGAGAATTCAGAAAGACCTTAGCTTAAAAAGGCCAAAGTGTCTCACTGCATCCTGGGCCATCCCAGTTGTCCTGTTCTGTATCTGGCCACTGGATCCAGATGGCTTTAGAGGAGAAAGTGAGGCTGGTGACTTCATACAGCACTCCCTCAGTTAGAACCAATTCACTTCTAAGTCATGACATCACCTTCCTGATGTCATTGTTCTCTTCGAGACAAATTACAATCCTCTCCTACTTCTCTGTTGAGTGAGATAGATTTCTTTTACTACTTGGATATGTGTGTGCGTGAATATGTTTGTATGTATGTATATATACATATATATATGTATAATATATATATTTCCCCCTTTTTGAACCAATTTAGATGTGAGTGAGGTTCAAACTTTTCTGAGCTTCTTCCCCTCCCTCATCATTTTCCCTTCCACTGTAAAAGCTCTTCCTTGTGTGATTCTTTTATTTGAGATAATTCCCCCCATTCTTCCTCTCCCTTTCCTCTTCTCTCAGGGCATCCCTTGTTCTCACATATCCATTTTTTTTTACGTCATCCCAACATAATCAGTTTCACTCTGTCTTTCTATGTAGCATCCTTCTAAGTGCCCTTATAATGATAAAATTCTTAGACAGACATATATTATCTTCCCACACAGAAAGGTACACAATTTAATCTTATTGAGCCCCTTATGATTTCTCTTTCATATTTATCTTTTTGTGCTTCTCTTGAGTCTTGTATTTGAAAGTCAGATTTTTTTATTCCGCTCTGGTCTTTTTATCAGGAATGCTTGAAAGTCCTTTATTTCATTAAATATCCATTTTTCTCTTGAAGGATTATACTCACTTTTGCTGGGTAGGTTATTCCTGGTTGTAATCTTATCTCTTTTGCCTTCTAGAATATCATATTCCAAACCCCTCCGCTCCTTTAAGGTGGTAGCTGCTATATTTTGTGAGATTCTGACCGTGACTCCATGGCATTTGAATTTTTTTCTTTCTGTCTGCTTTAAGTATTTTCTGGGATCTGGGAGCTCAGAAATTTGGCTATAATATTCCTGGGAATTTTCATTTTGAGATCTCTTTCAGGTGATAATTGGTGGATTCTTTCAATTTCTATTTTACCCTCTGGTTCTACGATATCAGGCAGTTTTCCTTGATAATTTCTTGAAATATGATGTCTAGGCTTTTTCTTTCATCATGGCTTTTGGAATTCAGTAATTCTTCAGTCTTCTCTCCTTCATCTGTTTTCTAGGTCACATTTTCTTTTATTTTTTTCATTCTTTTGACTTTGTTTTATTGTTTCTTGATGTTTCATGGAATCATTAGTTCCACTTGCCCTATTCTAATTTTTAAGGAATTATTTTATTTAAAATTTTTTTTAAAAAAAATTTTTAGGCAGTTGGGGTTAAGTGACTTGCCTAGGGTCACACAGCTAGTAAGTGTCAAGTGTTTGGATTTGAACTCAGGTCTTCCTGACTTTAGGGCTGGTGCTCTATCCACTTTGTCACCTAGCTGCCCCTAGGAATTATTTTATTTAGCGAGCTTTTGTACTTCTTTTTTTATTTGGCTAATTTTACTTTTTAAGGAGTTCTTTTCATCAGTGATTTTTTTACCTCTTTTTCCGTTTGGTCAATTCTGTTTTGTTTTTTTTTTAAGGTGTTATTTTCTTCAGTATTTTTTTTTGTGCTTCTTTTACCAAGCTGTTAATTGTCTTCATAATTTTCTTTCTTTGCTTTTGTTTCTTTACCTAATTTTTCCTCTACTATTATTTGATTTTGAAAATCATTTTCTAGCTCTTTCAGGACATTTTTTTCTTTGAAGCTTTACTTGGAAACTGCTTTGACTTCATTGTCTTCTTCTGAGTTTGTGCCTTGATCTTCCCTGTCACTACATTAGCTATTTATGTTCAGGTTCTTTTTTTGTTGTTTGCTTTTTTTCCCCACACTATTTCTTTATTTGGAACTTTATATTAATGTTGGGCTCTGTTCCTGGTGTCTATGGAGGGAGGAAGGAGGCGGGGCTCTGTCTCAACCTTCAGGAATTTTTCCCCACTGTTGTTTTCAGAGATGGTTCCAAGGTTTTGGAGTTTTCAGTGCTTCCAAGGTCATGTGATGTGGGGAGAGGTGTGGTTACTACTCCCTTGATCTGAACTCTGGTCCTTCCCCAGGAAGGGCCCCTCCTCCCTTAGGACTGGAAGTGATGTTGTCCCTCAGGGCTTCCACGCCCTCCTGATGGAAAGTGCTCCTTCATAGGCAGTGAGTTGCCAAACATCATCTGATAGTACAGGGGTACAAACAGCTAATACAGGGTACCCTGTAGTCTGTTTCTGATCAGTTGCCAGGTCCTCTTTCCACCTCTGGCTTGAGAGCTCCTGAAGTTGCTGCTGCTTGTGTCACCACCTCTTAGTCCCACCACTGGTGTTTCATCCATGTGGATTCCAGGCCAGCCTTCTCCCTTGTATTACAGATCTTTTTTTCTGACCTTCTATGTTGTCTTGGGCTAGAAGAATGTTTTACTCTGACCTTTTGTTGGTTCTGCCACTCCAGAATTCTAGTTGAGCTGTTATTTTAAGGTTGTTTGGAGGGGAATGTTGAGAGATCTCAGCCGAATGCTTTTCTACTCCAGTATCTTGGCTGTACCCCCTTTCATTGGCTTTCTTGATCGTTTGTCAGTCTAATGTGAATTTCAGGTTTTTTTCTGGAGCAGGTATGTGTAGGCTTTTCTCTTGACCAGACGTCCCTTTTAATATTTCGTGTATGCTGTTGTAACTCTTGTTCTGGTCATCTGTTAATTATTTTCTCTTGCAACAACAATAATAGCATTTATGTAGTACTTTAAGTTTTGTAAAGTGCTTTACATATGCTGTCTCATTTGACTTTTACAGCCCTGTGAGGGAGGTGCTGTTGTTATCCTCATTTTACAGATAAGGAAACAGAAGCTGAGAGAAGTTGAATGACTTGTCCAGAGTCACTTAGCTAGTAAATGTTAGAGGCAGGATTTGAACTCAGGTCTTCCTGATTCCAAGTCGAGCATTCTTTACACTGCTCCAACCAGCTGCCCCAAGACTAATCATCTCCTTTTCTGTCATGCATGTCCTTATGTGTTGTATTTTATTTCATTTTTTTGCTGCAAGTGATTGTTAGTAATATGTGACAGTCTGGTTACATCCATCATAAGTCTTTCTGATGCTCTTTGGGTTAGCTGTAATTTGAGTCTTCTGTTTGATGACTTATAGCTGTGTGACATCACTGGGAGAACTATGATGTTGGAAGATGGGCTTTTGTGGCAGAGAGTAGCTTGGGATCCCTGACAGCTCTTCATCTTCTAGATGAAACCAACCTAGTTCACCTCCTTAATTTGGAGTCTAACTTGTTCACTTTTAGTGTATGTCTGAGGCATATGCACTTGCGGAGTAACCTGGTGGGCTGTTCTTCCAGCTGCATGTCAAAATCTAGATGTAATATGGATTCTTCATTCATTTGGTTTTTCCCTTAGAGCTACTTAGGCTGATCTCTGTGGGCC
The DNA here is from genome assembly GCF_003287225.1 of Phascolarctos cinereus. Taxonomy (NCBI): domain Eukaryota; kingdom Metazoa; phylum Chordata; class Mammalia; order Diprotodontia; family Phascolarctidae; genus Phascolarctos; species Phascolarctos cinereus. Next base: position 51,158,317 of record NW_027555736.1, on the reverse strand, counting down.
ATATTGAGGTGGCCTGTAGTGTTCTGCATTTAGCACAACTCCTTCATGTGCTGGAGTCTCCGTAGGGCCATCATCATTGATAAGGCTAATTCCATTGCCATTTGTACAGCACACAGGGAATTCTTCATGATTGTGGCTAACACTTTTGTTGAGCATTTGTCTTTGTGTTTCCTATCTCATAATGATCAGAGGATCATTGAACAACTTATCTCATTGCATTACTCAGAATCTTGCATGATCTTAACATATGCATAGGAGACAGCTTGTTGGAGGACAGCTTTTAAGATAATTTTTTGCTTTATCATATCAAATACTTTTTGTAATCAACAGCTAGCAAACCCAGCAGGGTACTGCATTCTCTCTCAGTTGTATAACTCTAAATATGTGGTCTCCTATGGAAAATCATCTGAAAGTTTGCCAGTTCTCTTTTTGTATTTTTATTAGTATTACACTGATACATGAAGAGGCCATTTCCGTAAACATTTTATAGAGATAAGAAATTAGGCTTATGGATCAGTAGCTGCTGATGTTTTTCATTTGCCTTTTTAATATTTGAGGGTCTGCTGTTTGTCAGGCACTCTGTTAAGTGCAGAGGATATAAAGACAAAAAGAAGACAGTTCCTGGCCTCAGTGTGTTTACATTCTACTGGGGGGAAACACCATTCACACACATTAGTATATACAAAAGAAATACAAAGTACTTTTTTGGGGAAGATTACTGATCACTAGAGAGCTTGGGAAAGGTCTCCTGTAGAAGTAATACTCTATGATCTTTTCTAGTCTTTGGAATACTCCTCTTCTTGTGAAATTTTGAAGACTAAGTGCTTTTAAGATTATATTGCTTCCTGCACAGATTTCTTCTGTCAGATCTAGCCAGACTTCCTTATTTCATCTTCTTAAAATGCAACTTTTACCTGGACACTGAATTATTAGAATCTGAAGTGGTGTTTTTTTTTCTCCTTTTTGGCCTTTTTTTAGTATACTCAGTGCTTAGCACAGGGACTGGCACATAGTAGGTGTTTTAAAATGCTTATGGACCTGATGAGAGTGTAGAATTGCTGGCAGATGTGTTCCGTTTTGTGTTTATTTGTTACTCCCCTTCTATTTTCCTCTGTAAATTCTTATGATAATTTTGCTATTTGGATTTCAATGCCACACTTTCTGCTGGCTGGTTTTCCATTCCACTGCTTTTCCACTGTTTTGTGAAATAATTCTGTTAGTATCATAGATTCAGAGCCGGAGGGGACTCTACAGTTCATCTAGTCCAACTTCCTTATTTGATGATTTAAGAAATTTGAGACTCGGAAAGATTAAGTGATTTGCCTCAGGTCTCACAGATGGTCAGTAGCAGAGGTAGGATTCAAGCATAGATTGTATAACCCTAAGTCCAGGGCTTTTCCCACTACATATACTCTGTCATCCATCATCCTCCTCCATAATGTTTTGCACAGGAACTTATCTTTTAAACTAGCTTGCATTCCATTTGGCAAGGAAATTGAATTTACTGCCCAAGATAGTTTCAGGATTTTTGGCTTCCTCAGTATAGAGAATGTTTTGTATAAGTTGTGTGTTTGGACCTGTGAAATCATTGGTGTGAACTCCTGGTGAGGAGACTCCCTGGGGCAATGACTGGCCCAGGGTCACAAGGCCAGTCAGAGGCAGGACTTGAACTCAGTGCTTCTTGATTCAGGGTTCTTTTTAAAAAAATTTTATTTCTGTAAGCTTTTGAACCTTAAATTTTTCTCCCTCTCCCTCCCCACGATGGCTTGAAATCTGTTATATGCTCTACATTCCTATTAAACACATTTTCACATTAGTCATATTGTAAGGAAGAATTAGAACCAATAAAAGGAGCCACCAGGAAGAGGAAACAAAACAAAACAGAAGAAAAAAAAGAGCAAATAGCATGCTTCGACTTGCATTCAAGCTCTATAGTTCTTTGGATGTGGATAGCATTTTCCATCATGAGACCTTTGGAGATGTCTTAGATCCTTGCATTGCTGGGAAGGGCTAAGTCTGTCAACTTTAGTCATCGCACAATTTGGTTGTTAACTGTGTACAACGTTCTCCTGGTTCTGCTTACTTCACTCAGCATCAGTCCATTCAAGTCTTTCCAGGTTTTTCTGAAGTCTGCCTGTTCATCATTTCTTATAGTACAGTAGTATTCCATTACATTCATGTACCACAACTTGTTCAGCCATTTTCCAGTTGATGGGCATTCTCTCAATTTCCAATTCTTTGCCACCACAAAAAGAGCTGCTATGAATATTTTTGTACATGTGGGTCTGTTGAGTTTTAGGTTGCTGGGACCCCAAAATCAGAACATGTGGGTCCTGCTTGCAAGAATTCAACCCAGCCCTTCTTTCAGCAAGATTTATTAGAACATCCATCATATTAGCCAGACTCTTAAGGAATCTGAGCCTCTGTGAGCTATTGGCTAGATTATAAGAATCTGAGTTGATTCAACGTCCTTTACTCACTATCTTATGCTAGTTTTTTTTTTAATCAGGTAAATATTCTGTAATAAATCATGGTAATTAGAGTGAATTTCATTACTTTTTTCTATCTCCAGTTTTCCATTTCAATTTTTCTGTCTCAACAACTTATTTAAATAAAGCTGTCATAACTGACTGCAGCTTTTTTCTAATTTGGTACTGCTTTTTCACCTTTTGCTCTAACCAGTTAATGATCTGATTGCACACAGGTGTCTGGTTTTGAAATAACACCTGGGTTAGTAACTGTTTTTTCCTTTATGGTTTGTAGTTAGAGGTATATAAATATGGTTTGAAAGCCAGTCCATTGACTTAATACAACAGGACATATATATATATATATCTGGGCCTGGCAGTGGATATGGACAATGAATTAGGCCTTGAATTTATAGTAAGAAGATTGCTGTCTGGATTACATTTGGGAAATTGCACATTCATTTTAATAGTCCCAGTCTGCTTCCCAGCACAAAAGTCCCATCTTTTTAACACATACATTCTGGTTGATACTGTATAGTTGTAAATCTTACAGTGTCACTGTCTTTAAGGAATCAAAGTTGTGGATGACCCAAAGTTCATTGGAGAGACTTAGGGTAGTTGGAAGTAGGCTAATGCATATTTTCAGTGATGACATGCATTAAAATTGGCATAAGGACTATCATTCAGGAAATGGATGATTAGAAAAAGGGAGTGAGCCAGTCATAAGAGGCAACATGGTTTGGTAGATAGAGTATTGAACTTAGAGTGTGGAAACCTAGACCCAAATCCTGCTTCAAACTCTACTTGCTGTGAGAGATCGTAGGCAAGTCATTTAGCATGGCATAGCTGCAGTCTCCTGGATATAAGATGGGTATATTTCAGACCTGAAGGGTACTCTAGGGCTCAACTAGTCCGACTTCCTCATTTGACAAATTGACAATATGTCAGATTACCTAAGTTATAGAGTTATGACGAATGCACTTTGCAAACCTTAAAGTGTTACGTAAATATGATTACAGTCATGTTTGATGGTGTTGCAAGATTCAGGTATTTTAACAGGTGGAGAGCCTGAGTACGGACACTGATAAAGTATAAATAGGTAAAGGTAGAGGAAGGCCTTCAGTGTATTAAGTAGATCCTCTGTGGCAGATCTATGGGGGAGCATGGACATGAATCACATAGGATAAAAAGACCTGGGTGGGTTGTGATCTGTGGGATGAGATCTCAGGTCCACAGAAGCATTTAAGATAGAGTAAGTTTCATTTTTTAAAAAAATTCATCAGAGTTCTGTGTCCAGTACCTTTTAGTTCTTTTCTTTTTTAAAATAGTATTTTATTTTTTCCAATTACATGTAAAGACAATTTTTGACATTCATTTAAAAAAAATGTTGAGTTGCAAATTTTTCTCCTCCCCTCCTCTCCCCTCCCTAAAATGATAAGCAGTTTGACATAGGTAGTTCTATTCTTTTTTTAATTATTTATAATTTTTTTAATTAAACATTTATTATTTATTTTTAGTTTTTAACATTCACTTCCACAAGATTTTGAATTCCAAATTTTCTCCCCGTCTCGCCCCTCCCCCACCCCAAGATGGCATACGTTCTGAATACCCTTCCCCTAATCTGCCCTCCCTTCTGTCACCTCCCCCCCCTTCTCTAATCCCCTTCCCCTTCTGTTTTCCTGTAGGGCAGGATAGATTTCTATACCCCATTGTCTGTATATTTTATTTCCCAGTTGCATGTGAAAACAATTTTTAACATTGGTTTTTAAAACTTTGGGTTCCAAATTTTCTCCCTTCCTCCCTCCCCATCCACCCTCATTGAGGAGGCAAGCAACTCGATATATGTTATACATGTGTAGCCATGCAAAACACTTCCATAGTAGTCATGTTGTGAAAAACTAACCATATTTCCCTTCAATTCTATCCTGGCCCCCATGTATTCTATTCTCTTTTAACCTTGTCCCTCCTCAGAAGTGTTTGCTTCTGATTATCCCCTTCCCCAATCTTCCCTCCCTTCTATCATCCCTCCACTCTTATCCCCTTTCCCTCTATTTTCCTGTAGGGTAAGATAGATTTCCATACCCAGTTGAGTGTGTATGTTATTCCCTCCTTATGCCAATTCTGATGAGAATAAGATTCACTCATTCCCTCTCACCTTCCCCCTGTTTTCTGTCCACTGTACAAGCTTTTTCTTGTCTTTTTTATATGAGGTAATTTATCCCATTCTACCTCTCCCTTTCTCCTTTTCCAAGTATAATCTTCTCTCATCCCTTAATTTTATTTTTTATATATCACTACTTCATCTTCAACTTACCCTGTACCCTCTATCTATCTATAAAATTTTTTTTTCCTTCTGGGTGGGATTGAGACCACTTACCCAAATAAAAACTTAGAGGTTTCTCCAGGTAGGAAACAGAAGTTTTATTCTAGCAAATCTCACACGAGAGTGGGGCATCACCTACCCAAGGCTGATTGGAGTAGTGAGGCAAGATACAACAGCAAGCAACCAGTTATATACCCTTAGACAAACCACTCCAAGAAACCCCCCTCCCCACTTGTTTACCTCAATCTCTTTGTCCTCATTGGTTGAGGGAAGAGACCTTACAATCTGTATTTAGAACCCAAGAGATACATTTTACCCAAACCAAGCTTGGAAGCTAGAGGATTGCCTTATTTGGTAAGGATAAGACTGGGGTGATGGTTACAAAACAAGGGAGGGGTGGGCAGCTGGTGTATGACCCTATTACATGAGTTACAGTAAAACAAAACTTAGGCCCAGCTAATGCTAAAGCCTTAACTAAATTTTGGGGGCATAGTTTCCATTTCATATGAGAAACTTTCGCTTGTCCCACATACTTCCAACTACTCTAATACTGACGAAGGTCTTGTGAGTTACAAATATCATCTTTCCATGTAGGAATGTAAACAGTTCAACTTTAATAAGCCCCTTATGATTTCTGTTTTCTGTTTACCTTTTCATGCTTCTCTCTCTCTCTCTTTTTTTTTTTGACTAGGCAGTGGGGTTAAGTGACTTGCCCAGGGTCACACAGCTAGTAAGTGTCAAGTGTCTGAGGCCACATTTGAACTCAAGTCTTCCTGACTTCAGAGCCAGTGTGCCATCTAGCTGCCTCTCATGCTTCTCTTGAGTCTTGTATTTCAAAGTCAAATTTTCTATTTAGCTCTGGTCTTTTCATCAAGAATGCCTGAAAGTCCTCTTTTTCACTGAATGTCCATTGTTTCCCCTGAAGGATTATACTCAGTTTTGCTGGGTAGATGTAATCCTATTTCCTTTGACCTCTGGAATATTATATTCCAAGCCCTCTGTTCCCTTAATGTAGAAGCTGCTAAATCTTGTATTATCCCGATTGTGTTTCACAATACTTGAATTGTTTCTTTCTGGCTGCTTGCAATATTTTTTCCTTTACCTGGGAACTCTGGAATTTGGCTATAGTATTCTTAGGTGTTTTCCTTTGAAGATCTCTTTCAGAAGGTGATCAGTGGATTCTTTTCATTTCTGTTTTACCCTCTGGTTTGAGATTATCAGGGCAGTTTTCCTTGATAATTTCTTGAAAGATGATGTCTAGGCTCTTTTTTTGATCATGGCTTTTAGGTAGTCCAATAATTTTAAAATTCTCTCTCCTGGATATGTTTTCCAGGTCATTTGTTTTTCCAATGAGATATTTCACATTCTCTTCTATTTTTTCATTCTTTTGGTTTTGTTTTACAATTTCCTGATATAACTCATAAAGTCATTAGCTTCCATTTGCTCCATTCTAATTTTTGGTTTTTTTTTTTTGTTAGGTAGTGGGGTTAAGTGACTTGCCCAGGGTCACACAGCTAGTAAGTGTTATGTGTCTGAGGCTGGATTTGAACTCAGGTACTCCTGAATCCAAGGCCGGAGCTGTATCCACGATGCCACTTAGCTATCCCCAACAGCTATTTATTATTATTATTATTATTTTTTTAGGCAGTTGGGGTTAAGTGACTTGCCCAGGGTCACACAGCTAGTAAGTGTCAATTGTTTGGTCTGAGGCCAGATTTGAACTCAGATCCTCCTGACTTCAGAGCTTGTGCTCTATCTACTGCGCCATCTAGCTGCCCCTCCATTCTAATTTTTAAGGAGGTATTTTCTTCAGTGAGCTTTTGGATTTCTTTTTCCATTTGGCCAGTTCTGCTTTTGAAGGCATTCTTCTCATTGACTTATTGGACCTCTTTTGCCATTTGGGTTAGTCTGTTTTTTAAGGTGTTATTTTATATAGTATTTTTGGGGGTTTCCTTTAGCAAGCTATTGACTTGTTTTTCATGATTTTCTTGCATCACTCTCATTTCTCTTCCAGGTTTTTCCTCTACTTCTCTTATTTGCTTCTCAAAATGCTTTTTGAGCTCTTCCCATGGCCTGAATCTGATTCATATTTTTCTTGGAGTCTTTGGATGTAGTAGCTTTGACTTTGTTGTCTTCTGGTTGTATGTTTTGATCTTCTTTGTCACCAAAGTAAGATTCTATGGTCTGACTTTTTTTTGCACAGTTTGCTTATGTTCCCAGCCAATTACTTGAATTTTAAACTCTTTGTTAAGGTAGGGGTCTGCTTCTAGTGTGGAGAATGTACTCTCCCAAGTTTTGGGGGTTTTGAGCAGCTGTTTTCAGAGATACTTCTAGGGACCTGTAAATTTTCATTTCTTCCAAGGTGGTATGATCCTGGCCTGTGCTCTGGTGTATAAGTGACCACAAGCACTCTTTTCTGCCTCGGAACTGTGAGAAGCATTCTTTCTCCACTGCCGCCACAAGCTCCACCGTACCAGCTCTCCTTCTTGTCTCCAGGACCACCACCCAGAGCTGCAACACAAATCCAAGCACAGGCCAAGCAAGAGAATCCTACCTCAGCACCAGCAAAGAGATCCCTGCAATCTCCCTCTGATCAGCTACTTGATTCCTCCTCAGTCTGTGGTCTGGGAGCTCCAGAAGCAGCCCCTGCCCTGGAGCTGCGCTGGGACTAGGGCCGGACTGAGCTCCTCTCTCATTGTGGTCAGATAGAGCTTTCCTACTGACTTTCTCAGTTGTCTTCAGTGTTTGTGTGTTGAGAAGTCTGGAAACCGCCATAGCTCCCCTTGATTCAGTCCCCTGAGGATTGCTCCAGGTTCGCTGAGGCCTGGTCTTTGCCTGTACAACCTGTGTGGCCCATGCTGAACTGCGCTCCGCTCCTAGCCTAGAGCAATATACCTTTCCAATCAACCATCCAGGTTGTCTTGGGCTGGAAATTTGTTTCACTCTGTTTTTTTGTGGTTCTTCTCTAGAATTTGTTTAGAGCCATTTTTTACAGGTATTTGGAGGGGTTTGGGGGAGAACTCAAGTCACTGCTTTTACTCCACCATCTTGGCTCCGCCCCCGGTAGTTCTATTTTTAAAGAAAGTTTTCATGGGGCGGCTAGGTGGCGCAGTGACCCTGGAGTCAGGAGGTCCTGAGTTCAAATCCAACCTCAGATACTTGACACTTACTAGCTATGTGACATTGGGCAAGTCACTTAACCCCATTACCAAGCCAAAAAAAAAATCAAAAACAAAAACAAAAAAGTATTCATGATATACAGGACTTGATGTGTTTATGATAATATAATGTAATGATGTCTTTTATAATCCTTTGCCTTCTTTTGTTTCTTCAGCCCAAATCACTATTTCCTTGTAATAGTCTTAACATAGAAATCAACAAGAATCAAATTATACCTTGAATTGGTTTGGAGTAACTCATCATTTTCTTTTTAGAATTTCTCAGCATCTTCTTGTTGGCGAATAAGGTAGAATTCTCTTCATGGTGGCGTTTTAGCTTTTGCTTATTAACACTGCAGCTCAAAATGATCAAGTATCTTAGGAAATTGTTTCTTCTTGCCTATGATTGTGTAATGAAAGAAACCAATTCTGCCAAATGTACTTATAGAAGGGAGCCTGTGAGTGGCCTTTCCATCTAGCTGCAGCTTTGTTTTCCTTATTTCTGGACAATATAGAGATGGTTTGGTTTGGCTAGTGGCCAAAAATTGATACATTGGAAAAATTCTTACACTTAAAGTATGAGTAATTAAAAAATTGATGTTTACAGCTGGTTCAAATGCTTTGTTATTCTTCAAACCCTTATCCTTCCCTCCCTTTCCATCAATGCACCATTGTCATTGCAATTTGGAATAGAGCCGCAGCAGACTGAAGGGAGGATTTTTGTGTTTTTATTTGTTTCATGGGTTATTATATCAGTTTTTCATGTGACTAATCTGGGATATTTCTAATCTGATTTGTTTTCTGTTGATATTTTTTAGAATAATCAGCTTTGCTAATATTTCCATAATATGTTGTAATGTTAAATGCATTGTAATGTAATTGTAGCACTGTTTTTGGGATCATGCTTTGAAATGAAAACGCCTTTTATAGCAAGGTCTCTTTGGTCCTTCAGTATCCCCAGGTTAAAACTTACTTATATCAAACTCTACTCTATGTGAAACAGTGATATAAAGTTCTAATGAATAAGAAACACTTATGGAGTTTTAGTCTATCATACTTAGGCCCTGTGGAGAATACTAGAGCATAAGACATGTTTCCTGCCATTAAGGAGATTATTGTCTATATGGCAAAATAAAACAAATGTGAAAAGTTAAGTTACTTTCAAGACAGTGTGAAAAGTGCTCAGTGAGTGGTAGTGACAACACTTATCTAGGAGAGATGAGAGAGATCACTAGTAACTGGGATAATTAAAGAAACCATCACGATGTCAGTTGGATTTCTTTGACCTGAAAGGAAGAGAGAAAGAAGTTTAGCTTAGCAGCTAAGAACATAAGCAAAAGTGTATGGATAGGATAATAAAAGATGCATTTAGGGAGCAATGAGTAGATCAATATGGCTGGAACAATATGACTAGACTAGAATGGTAGGTTGGGTTTGTAAAGAACCCTTTGAATGTTTGCTGTCATGGGGCCAGTCAGTATATACTTCTTCTCAAAGGATGCACCATGAGTTTTGGGGAGGTGTGCCATGAAATCATTAGAACCTGTCCGAAAGAAGTTTGCTGTCCATTCTTCCTGGCTTGGCACTGGGCAAGTCACAGTAACAGCTCTTGTCTGCAGAGGGTGCGAAGCTGGCTTTTCCAGTCCTCAGGGGATTGAATCCAGGGGAGCTGTGGCGGTTTCCAGACTTCTCAACCTATAAACACTGGCTTACCCAGTGTCACATAGCTTTCTTCAGTGAAGTAAAAAAAGAGGAGGGAGAAGAAGAGGAAAAGATAAAGGAGAGGTGGGGAATCTCAAGGCCCAGCTAATGGGTCTAGAGGCCTAACTGGGATCCTTTGTTGACTGTTTAGTTGTTCAGAGTGCTGCAGTTACTCACTATAAAGAATACTCTACTTTGAGCAAAAAAGGGTTGAGAACTCCTCTTCTAGAGGAACAAGGCCGAGTTCTTTTTAAACGTATTCCTTACTCTTCCCAATGTCTGACCTCTGATGACTTCCCAATGTCTGATCTTGAGCGACACTTAACTCCAATCCCTATCACTCCTGGAGAGAATCCGGACTCCCCTCTAGACCCTTAGGCCCATTTCTCCCTTTCAGAAGGTGATGGGCTGCTCCAGTGGGGCTGTCACTCCTGGAGAGAATCCGGACTCCCCTCTAGACCCTTAGGCCCCTTTCTCCCTTTCAGAAGGTGATGGGCTGCTCCAGTGGGGCTGACACCTAGATGAATCGCAGTCACTAATAGACCTTTTCTTCTGCCCTGTAGCTGTACCCTTAAGACTTCTAGACCTTTGGATTTGCACTGCAGCTGAATTCTCCATGTTGGTTGCCCCATTTAGGGGGTGATCTCCTTGACAGCAAGTAGTATCTTTTTCTGTTTGTGTCCCCTGTGCTGATCATAGTGCTTGGCACAAAATGAAAGTTTAATAATAATAATGAAAGTTTCACTCATTCATTTTGGGAATCAAAACACCTTATAATGATTATCTCTTCCCCTGTCCCCAGTGCAGTATGGAATGCTCATTACCATAAAAATAGTACACTTTTGAGAGCAACTTTTAGAGCATTCTTTTTGAAAATTGGAGACATTTTAAGTTATCATCAACACTGATATAGAATGTAGATATAGCCATCTTTTGTGATTAAAAAAGGTGCTGCTACCTGAGCTACTGAATTTGGTGAGAAAATTTAAAATCTAAAATAATTGAGTATTCAGTTAGTGAATTGGAGATCCTCTTGTTGGAAATAACCTCTGGTGTGCAAATAGGCACAGTAAGTTAGACAGACTCAGGATAAGTGAAGCAGTGAAAACTTTAACACGCTTCCTGCAGGAAGCAGGTGTGGAACTCCAGATGAGCACACACACCCTACAGAAGGGAGAACAAATCTTACATCCCTGTTCCCGACCACAAGTCCCTCCTAGCCGACTTTCATATGTAGAAGTCAGCATGGGTCACAGACTTCCCCAAACACCCACCACATATTCCCCAGGTAAGTTTTAAGCTCGGGCCCTCTAAATAAAGCTTTGACCTTTGTCCTCCTTCCAGCCTCTGTAATCAAACAACCAGTTTCAGCTGGTTTCTGACCCAAAGCTACTTTTCCTTTCAACTTCCTTATATGGAAATATAATAATTTCTTACTTTTCACATGCTTAAAACTACTGTTGACCCATTTCACATTTCAGTATTGAGAAGATTCTAAGCTGATAATTGAAGAGGCTATTAATACCTGGGATTAATTTTTAGAAGGATCTTAATGCTACTATTTTCTAGAAATAGGCGTTTTTGCCCTAGTTTAAATGCCTTCCTTACTGCCTTCTCACTTTCTTTGAGAGAATTTTTTGACCTTAGTATCTAAGATGAATATACTTCAGTTTTAGGCTGTTTTTGTTGTTGTTTAGTCATTTCAGTCATGTCTGACTCATTGTGACCTCATTTGGGGTTTTCTTGGTGAAGATACTGGAGTGGTTTGCCATTTCCTTCTCCAGCTCATTTTACAAATGAGAAACTGAGGCAAACAGGGTTAAGTAACTTGCCCAAGGGCCATGCAGCTAATAAGTGTCTGAGGCTGGACTTGAACTCAGGTCTTCTTGACTCCAGGCCCAATGCTGTATCCATTAGGCCATCTAACTGCCTCCTAGAAGACTTCTGAGCAGTGTTTAAATTTTTTAAAAAATTGCATTATAGTTTGTAAAGAATATATTTACTATTTCTGCCTTTTTAGATTTGTTTGCAATATTTCTGTGCCCTAACACATGGCCAATTTTTGTAAAAGTTTGATGTGTTAGTAAGAAATACGTATTCTTTAGTAGTCCCATTAGTGATAATAATTTTTTTAAACTCTAGTTTCTCCATCAATTTATTCACTTCTGTATTTTTGTTTATCTTTCTGTTAGACTTATCCAGAACTGACAGAGACATTTAACTCTTCGGTCACTATTATGTTATAGTAGTGTCTTTTTGTAGTTCATTTAATGTTTATTTTATAAATTTACAGGCTAATGTTTGGAGCATGTGATTTTAATATTGATATTTTTTAAATTTTGTTTCTGGTTCCTTTCAGCACAATATAATTACCTTGCTTATCTCTTGTTTCAAATGTTTGTTTTTGTTTCTTCTGCTTCTTTTCAGTTATGTGATACATAGTAAATTTTTTCTCCAGATCCTCATAATTTTGTGTATGTCTGTTTTTAAACAGATTGTAGGGTTTTTATTTCTTATCCAATCTGTTGTTCTCTTTTATTTTAATAGATTGTTTAATATATTCATATTTAAAATCATGAGAGTTAGGTTTATATTTTCCTCCATTTGTCTTTATTATGATTTTTTTTTTCAAATTAGGATGTTTTTCCCCCTCTTCCGCTGTGTTTCTTATTTTAGCTCAATCTATTTTAAGATGTATTCCTCTTGGCATTAAAGCTTTTAAGGTACCTATTTTGGATTCCTTCTTCTGGACAGTTGTTACGTGATTGCTTTGTAGATCTTGTCCCTTGACCCCCTTTTTCCTTTTGTATCTCACTGGGAGAAATACCAATTCCTATAGATGATAAAGAGAATATTGCTTCTTGGTAGGAATTTTCCTGTGTCTCTGATTGTATATTACTGACCTTCGCCCTGAGCAGACTGAGTTGGAATAAGCTGTGCTGTGCTTTAAAAAATAAAACAAAAAAAAAGTGAAGATGGGAAAAAGGTTTGTAGTCCATACAGTTTCTTAAAGATTTAATTGTCCCTTTACAGAGCCCATGGAGTGTGCAGAAGAGCTCAGTGATTCCTGTGTGGTGGAGCAGACAGAGAGAGGCTTCCAGTGTGCAGTGGCTGTCCCTAGTCCACTGTTCAAGTAAGTTCATTCAGTTTTGTGTAAGTTGCTGCTCATAGGAAACATGGCAGAAGGTAGAACTGTGATTCTTCTCTGCTACTTTCATTTCATCTGAGATACCTAATGGCTAATTATGTTTTAGTTTGCCTGTATTCATTATTCTGGGAGTGAGCATTACATTACCACCATTCTTTCTGATGCAGACTTCTTTTTAGTTATACAAACATCTCTTCTGGAACACTGGATAGTATGCTTTTCCCAGAACCATCTTTGTAGATAACTTCTAATCTTTGTATAATAGTCACACTGATAAATCTAGTATGCCATTCTAAAATATTTGTTTTGCATGTTAAGTATTTTTATAGATGTAACTTAGTATTCTAGAATGCCAGATAATTTGAGATTTCCTCTTACGAAGTAAACATCTTTCTAATTTTGAGCTTCCTCTAAACTAGGTATCTTAGAAATAATTTTTTTTAAGAAAAGGAAGGCCAGATAAGTCTTTTGATGGATTTCTTTCCTGATGTCATTCTTTCCATGGTTGTTAGCACAGAAGTTTTTGTTTTGTTTTCCTTCAACCTTATTGTAATAATAATAGCTGATATTTATGTAGTGCTTATAACACGTTGGGCACTGTGCTAAAGACTTTACAATCATTATGTCCTTTGATCCTCCCAACAACCCTGGGAGGTAGGTACAGTTATTATTCCCGTTTTGCAGATGAGGAAACTGAGGCAAACAGAGGTTAATGACTTGTCTAGAGTCACACAGCTAGTATATGTCAGAGGCCAGATTTGAACTAAGGTCTAACTGATGCCAGGCCCAGCTCTATCTACTGTGCCCCCTAGCTCCTTATGTTATAAACTAAACCAGTTCTTTCACTGACGTTTTCTTTTTTTTATAATCTTCCATATGCTTTGTGTTTCTTTCTATTCCATTGTTTCATGCAACTTTGTTGTTAATATTTCTCCAGTTTCTGTCATCTGGTACCTATACTGACTTTCAGTAAATTAGAGCCTAGGATTATAAAGGAAAATCCTGCCATACTGTACTCAGCTTCTTACAGCACAGATGGAAAAGGAAGATAACTCAATAAATGCACAGAGGGGCCTGTGAAGGTGGTAAGGTAGGGGGTAGACCTTCAGGAGCAACAAGAGTTGAATCCAGGGTAATAATGCTGCTTTCTCATGTCTTTAAGGTTTATCTGAAACCTGTGTATTTCTATTATAGACCTTTTGCCTCTTGTTGATTTTCTTTGCTAATATAGAGTTTAGGATGTTGAGTGAAACAAGATTTTATGCCCTTTTTCTGACTTAAAATATTTTAGCCACTTATTTTGCAAACATTTGAATTAGTTTCTAATCACTATTAAATTTTTCTTTATGTTATAGATATATAATTGGGAAGAAAGGTGAGACCAGAAAGAAACTAGAAATGGAAACTCGAACTTCTATTAACATCCCTAAACCTGGAATGGAAGGAGAAATTGGTGAGATTTAGTATGCATGTGTAGTATAGTCATTCTCACTTTTGTGTATATGTGAAAATAAGGTACATCCAGGTGAATGTAGCTGTATTCTTTTTTTGTTGTTTTTAAAAATTAAAGATTTAAAAAAATTAACAAAAATCTATTTCCTCTTTTCCCTCCATCTTCATAGTGGAAAAAAAGAAAAACCAAACCCTTGTAACAAATATTTAATAAGTATATAACGAATATAGTCAAACAGAACACTGCCTTTCTTTCAAAAGGTGAGTTTCATCGTGTTTCATCATGGGTCATCTGGATTCCTTGGTAGGTCATGTTGATCAGAGTTCTTAAGGCTTTCAGAATTGTTTTTGTCTTTACAATGTTGATGTTATTATATATAAAATTATTCTTCTAGGTTACTTACTTCATTTTGTCAGTTCATATGAGGCTTCCTAGGCTTCTCTGAAATTGTCCCTTTCATCAGTTTTTATAGCATGATAATATTTCATTACCCCAGTATGCCCTAATTTGTTCAGCTATTTCCCAATTGATTCCTCCTTTAGTTTTCAGTTCTTTTTCACAAGAAAAACTGCTATATTTTTGTACATAAGGGTCTTTTTCTTCTTTCTTTGATCTTTTTGGGGTCTAGGCCTAGTAGTGGTATTGCTGGGTCAAAGGATATGCATAGTTTATACTTTTTGAGCACAGTTCAAAATTGTTTTCCAGAGTAGCTGTTGCTATTCACAGCTCCACCAATAGTGCATTAATGTTCCTGTTTTTCTATAGCTCTTCCAACATTTGTTTTTTTGTTTTTGGTCGGCTTTGCTAATACAATGGGTATGAGGTAGAACATCAGAGTCACTTTAATTTGCATTTCTCTATTACTGATTTGGAGCTTTTTCCCCTTTTTCTAATACATGGCTATTGACAGCTTTGATTTCTTCCTTAAAATACTACCTGTTCATATTTTTTGACTATTTATCAATTGGAAAATGGCTCTTATTCTTGTAAATTTGAATCAGCTCTTTATATATCCTGAAAATGAAACCCTTATCAGAAAAAGCTTACTGCAAAGATTCCAGACCCCACCTCCACCACAGTTGTCTATTTCTGTTCTAATTTTAGCTACATTGGTTTTTGTTTGTGCAAAAATTTTAAAATTTTATGTAATCAAAATTTTCTGTTTTATCTTCTGTGATTCTGTGTCCCTTGTTTGATCATGAACTCTTCTTTTATATATAGAAAGGAAGGATAATTTCTTCCTTGCTCCTCTAATTTGTTTATGTTGTCACTATTAATGTCTGAGTCACGTATGCTTTTAGAGCTTATACCATGTGAGATACTGGTCTATGCCTAGTTTCTGGCAGACACTTTCTAGGTTTCCCAGCAATTTTTAATCAAGTATTTATTGCCTTGTAGGTCTTACTTCAGGAGTTGATGTTTTTGGGTTGATCATATATGAGGCTATTGTGTTCATTTGCTTCTTTATATTGTTTATCTTCTCTATTCACTGATCAACTTCTGTTTTATAGGCAGTATTAAATCATTTGGATAATTACTTCTGTATTTAAGATCTGGTACTGGTAGGCCCTCTTCCTTCCCACTTTTTTTCCATCATTTTCCTTGAGATTCTTGATCTTTAATTCTTCCAGAGAAATTTTAAAAAATCTTTTATTTATTAAAATTAAATTTAGTAATATACGATATATTATATATAAATTAAAATTAATATTATTATTAGTTATTACTAAATTATTTTTTCTAACTCTACAAAGTAACATTCTTTGGTAGTTTGATTGAAGTGTCATTGAATTAATTTAGGTAGTGTTGCCATTTTTATTGTATTTACTTGGCTTGTCTATGAAGAATTAATATTTTTCCCTTTTTTTATTTGCATGACATGTTTTGTGGTTGTTTTCATGTAGTTTTTGTTATCATAGTATTCCCTGGTATCCTTCCTCCAAAGGAGTCATCTGATATAACAAATAGTATATTTTAAAGAAAAAGAAAAAGAAAAGGAAGAAAATCAGCACAACTGATGAATAGATTGAAAAAGTCTGAGAACATGAGCAGTGTGAACACCTTTGGACCTCTTCTTATCTCTAAGAAAGAGTGGATTGGGAATGTTCTTTCATATCTCTTCTTTTGAGCCGGGTGTTCTTTATAATTTTACAGCATTCACTTTTGATTTCTTTGTGTGTATGTGTGGTTGTTCTGTTCATTTATATTGTTGTTGTCGTCATTTTGTATATTGTTTTCTCGGCTATGCTTACTGTACTCTGCAACAGTTCATATATATCTTTCCATACTTCTCTAGCTTTGTCACATTCATCATTTCTTACAGGATAGAAATATTTCTCTAAATCATATACTGTAATTTGTTTAGCCATTCCCCATTTGATAGACATCTACTTTGTTTCCAATTCTTGCTATCACAATTAGTCAATACTTGGGGCAGCTAGGTGGTGCAGCGAATAGAGCTCTGGCCTTGGAGTCTGGAGGACCTGAGTTCAAATCCAGCCTCAGACACTTCACACTTATTAGCTGTGTGACCCTGGGCAAGTCTCTTAACCCCATCACCTCACCAAAAAAGCAAAATAAAACAGAGACAAATAAAACAAAAACAATTAATCAGTCCTAAACATTTATTAAGCATCTGTTATGTGCCAGACACTGCCTAAAGCACTTGGGATATAAAGAGAGGCAAAAGACAGTCCCTGCCCTCAAGGAGCTTACTACATGGGAGGGACAGCATGCAAACAAATATATGCAAAGCAAGCTTTATATAGGATAAATAAAAAAGAATTAATAGAGAGAATTAAGAGGAATTGGGAAAGGCTTCCTGTAAAAGATGAGATTTTACTTGGGACTTATAGGTGGTCAGAGAAGTCTATGAGCAGAGTTTAGGAGGGAGAGCATTCTAGCTATGTGGAACAGCCAGAGAGAATGCCCAGAGCTGAAAGATGGAGTGTCTTGTTCATGTAACAACCAGGAGGCCAGTGTTACTGTATTGAAAAGTATGTGTTGGGGACTAAGGTATAAGAAGGCTGAAAAGGACGCTAGATTATTCTGGGCTTTGAATGTCAAACAGAGCATTTTATATTTGCTCCTGGAGGCAGTAGGGAGCCACTGGATTTTATGGAGTAAGGCAGTGACATGTTTGGAACTGTGCATTAGAAAAATCACTTTAGTGGCTGAATGGAGGATTTGATTGGAGTGGGGAGAGGTGTAAGGTAGACTGACCCACCAGTGGGCTATTGTAATAATTCAGGTGTGAGGTGATAAGGAACTGCACTAGAGTGGTGGATGTATCAGAAGAAAGAAAGGGGCATATTTGAGAGATTCTGCAAAGGCGAAATCTATAGATTTTGGCAACAGACTGGGCAAAGAGAGGTAAGAGATAGTGAGAAGTTCAGGGTGAGGACTCTTAGGTTATGAGCCTGGGTGACTGGGATGATGGTGAAATCTATAGATTTTGGCAACAGACTGGGCAAAGAGAGGTAAGAGATAGTGAGAAGTTCAGGGTGAGGACTCTTAGGTTATGAGCCTGGGTGACTGGGATGATGGTGTTCTTGACAGTAATGGGAAATTTAGGAAGGGGGGAAGACTTGGGGAGAAAGATAATAAGTTCAGTTTTGGACATGTTGAGTTTAAGATGTCTACCACATAGACTGGTTAGTAGATCTGGAACTCATCAGAAGCAACTGATGAGATCACCAACCTGAATAGTATGGAGAGAGAAGAGAACAGGGCTCAGGACAGAGCCTTGGGGACAACCAAGGCTAGTGGGTGTGACCAGGATGAAAATTTAGGAAAGGAGACTGAGGAGTGGTCAGAGAGGTAGGAGAACCAGGAGAGGGCAGCATCACAAAAACCTAGAGAAGAGAGTATCAAGATAAAAAGGGAGATCAACGCCATTAAAGGCTGCAGAGAGGGAAGAAGGATGGATGAGGATTGAGGCCATTAAATGGGCAATTAAGAGATCATTGGAGAGAATAGTTTCAGTTGAATCATGAGATCAGAAGCCAAATTACAGAGACAGAGAAAAGAGTGAGAGGAATGGAAGTGAAGGCACCAATCACAGACTAGCCTTCTCAAGCAGTGTGACCACAGTAAGGAGGAGACATGGGATTATAGCTATAGGAGATAGATGGGTTAAGTGAGGCAGATACTGGTGTATTTGTAAGTAGTAGATGAGCAATCAGTGGACAAGTCAGTTGCTAGTTCTCTTTCCCTCTGGAAATTTTATTTTTTCCTTATTTGTGTAAATGTTACACTCCTTTCCTCTCCCAGTAGTAGTTTTGCTATTTAAGTTATTCTTGGCTTGCTTTCTGAAATTCTGTGTTCTGAGCCGTCTTCTTCCCTGCTAAATCATGTGTGATCCTGACTGTGGTGCCTCAGTATTTGAATTCTTTCTGACTGCTTGCATTGTTTTTTTCTTTGATCTTGAAGCTCTGGATTTTGGCTATTAACATTCTTGGAAATTTTCATTTTGGGTTTTATTATTTTTTTCAGGAGATAACTTGATGGATTTTTTCTGTTTCTACTTTGCCCTCTGTTTCTGAGAGATAGAGGCAATTTTCTTTTAAGATTTCTGGAAGCAGGATGTCTAGCTTCTTTTTTTGTTATGGCTTTCAAGTAGTACAATGATTAAGTGTTTTATTTTTGTTCTGTTTTCAGTTGCTTTTGCTATATGATGCTTTACATTTTCTTCTTTTTTCTTCTTTTGGCTTTGTTTTAATACTTTGTATCTCATATGGTCATTATCTTCTCTTTGATTCATTCTAATTTTCTAAGAGTTTGTTGTGCAGGCAAGGTTTTGTACCTTTTGTACCAAATTGTTTCCTTTCTAATTCTTTCTTCTATAGCTCTCATTTCTTTTCCAGTTTTTCCCTTTAATACATCCATTTCATTTATAAAAATATTTAAAACTCATTTCATTTCTTCCAGGAATTCTAGTTGAATTTGTTATGCCCAGGCTATGTTTTACTTTGAAGCTTTGCTGGTGGATGTTTTGGAGTCATTCTCTTCTTCTGGGTTTATGTCTTCAGTATCCTTTCACAATAATAGCTTTTTATGATGAGATTCTATTTTTGTTTGCTTGTTCTTGCAGCCTGCTTCCTGGCTTCAGACTTTATGTTAGGGACAGACTCTGCCACTTCTGCAGGAAATGTCAGGGTTGTGGTTTTTGTTGCTTTCTTAGGATATTGAGTATTGTGTTATTTTACTATCAGGGACGGCTTGGGTTAGGGACCTGTAGGCTTTCAAAATGTGCTTTCCAAATGGTCTGATCCAAGGTAAATTCTGATCGTTGTCTTCCTGTTTTGAGCTCTGCAAATTCTTGGACTAGGTTGGGCTTGCCCTGTTTGAAGTTTCAGTAAACTGCTGCTGGATTCAGCTATTATCAGTGAGCTGGAAAGTTCTGTTGGTTCAGAGGGACAGAATTACTGTAGACTTCCCTTTGATCTGGGATTCCTACCCTGGGTATTCCACTGCAGACTTCAGACAGGGCTGGAGGCTGAAATTGAGACTGTGCTATGCTCCTGGAATCAGAGTCACACAATTATTGCTTGCTTCTGAATGTACTCCTCTCTTGGTACAAGCCTTGGGCCTTGCAACCATTAATTATCCCAGAGTGCCACCTCTAGGTGTCTATCCTCTTCTTGTTCACCCTGGATCTGTGACCCAGCACTGTCAAGTGAGCATCAAAGCTACCAGTTGGTATCTATTCCCAAATCTCCTGTTGCTCTGGTGCACAGCTTCCGGCTGTATTGGAACTCTGTCCCTAGTGTCCATAGACTTCTCTTTGTCTCCCTATGCCTTGCTGGGTTGTATTTTCTAAATCTCTTTGGAGCAGTTTTGTCAGGGGGAGCTCACTTTCCTTGCTACTCTGCCATCTTGGCTCCATTTTCTCTGTAGTTATTTTAAATGGAATTTCTTCTTTTATCTCTTCTTGCTGGGTTTTGTTGGTAATGTACGGAAAAGCTGACATTATATGGATTTATTTGAAATCCTACAACTTTGCTGAAGCTATTTCAATTAATTTTTTTAGTTGGCTCTCTAGGATTCTGTTAGTAAAACGTGGTATTATCTGCAAAACGTGATAATTTTATTTTCTCTGCTTATGCTTATTCCTGTTTTCTAGTTTATGCTTATTCCTGTTTTCTAGTATTGTGTCAGAAAAGAGTGAGGATAATGTACACATTCTTGCTTTATCTCTGATCTTATTGAAAAGTCTTCTTTTTGGTCATTATTATAAATAATGATGGCTCTTAGTTTTAGATGGATACAACTTATATTAAGAAAAGGTCTCTTTTGATTGTGGTTTTTTTTAGAAGGCCACTGCAATAGTTTTTTTTCTTATTTAACATTTTTTCCCATTTACTTGTAAAAAACAGGTTTAACATTCTTTTTTTTTCAAACTCTGAATACCAAATTCTCTTCCTCCCTTCCCCCCTATTAAGAAGGCAGGCAGTTTGACATAGGTTATACATCTGTAGTCACGCAAAACACATTTCCATGCAAGTCATTCTGTGAGAGAAAACACAGACAAGAAAAACCCAAGAAAAATAAAGAAAGTAAAGAAAAAGTATCTTTGATCTGCATTCAGGCTCTACCAATTCTTTCTCTGAAGATGGACAGCACCTTTCATCATAAGCTCTACAGAATTGTTGTGGATCATTGTATTGCTGAGAATAGATAAGTTATTCATAGTAGATCATCATACAGTATAGCTCTTACTGTATACAATATTCTCCTGGTTCTGCTCATTTCAGTTTGCATCAGTTCATGTAAGTCTTAATTGTGATTATATTCTTAATTTTTTTGTGTGTGTATGATTATATTCTTAAAGGGTTTCTGGAACCAGTTCGTTTCACCTCAGTGTCACTAGCTCCTTCAAAATGTGAAAAAATTACAGGTACATCACCTATATTTTGATTATATATCTTAGCCTTAGTTTCTCTGTAAATAAACGCTACCAGAATCAGGCTCCCAGGTCTCCTTGCATTTTAACATTTGTTATGTTTTAGCAGCTTGAAATTAAGTGTGCCATTTGATTTCTATCAAAACTAGACAAACCCAGTAAAGTCAGTTGATTTGGATTGGAGTATATCACTTTCCATGAATATTCCCTTAAGTTTGTTACTTTAAAATTGAGGAGCAGATAGTAAAATATCATAATAGTGATGACTCGAATAACATAATCTGACTATAATGGTTTAGACAAAAATACTACTAGAAATATGTTTGTATGTGTAGGTCTTTTCACCTTTTGAGAATATATGTCTAGTGCTGGTATTGCTGGGTTAAAAGTCATATTAATGGCTTTGGGATTATACTTCCAAATTTTTTCACAGAACAGTTGAAACAGTTAGCTCCACTAGCATGACATTAATGTGCCTCTTATCTCTTGGCTTCTCCAGCAGTAGTCATTCTTTTTGGTCACAATTGCTAATCTGATATGATAGAGTTTGATAGGATTTGATAGAGAACCTCAGAGTTGTTTTGCTTTTATTTCTGTTGCTTACTTGGGGAATTTTTTCATGTGGTTATTGATAGTTTACATTTCTTTTTTTGAGAGTTGTCTCTGAGTTGTGGCAGCTAGATGGTGCAGTGGATAGAATATTGGGCGTGGGGCAGACCTTAGTTTAGATCCTGCTTCACACACTTACTATCTGTGTTATCTTGGGTCAGTCACATCACCTCAGATTCCTCATCTGTAAAATGGGAAAAATAACAAGACCAACTTGCTATCTGCTGTTATAACGTAATATACAAAACAAGGTATTAGTTGAGTGGGTGATCAATAAAGGCTTCATGTAGAAATTGATGCTTGTACTGAGCTTTGAAGAAAGCTAAGAAGGGAGTGAATTCCAAGTATGGTGTGGGAGGCAGCCTTCTGAGGGTACATAGACATTAAAAGTGTCCTGTGTGAGGAGCAAGGAAGAAGACTTCCCATTTACCCACATTTGTGGGTCACCTTTGATTCTTTCTTCTTCTTTAGTCTACCTGCCCTCTATTTAATCAGTTTTATATTCCTCTCTGTTATGTTGTCACATTTCTGGTATTCCTTTTCTCTCAACTCATGCTGCCCCCATCCTCAGTTGAGGCCTTCAGCTCTTAGCTGGATTGTTGTAGTTACCTCCTAATTTGTTTCTTTGCTTTTAGGCTCTCCCCTCTCTAATCCATCCTTCATACAGATCTGCTCAAAAATCTTTACTGGCTGTGTATTGCCTCTAGGGCAGGGGTTGTTATAGACCCCTTGTGGAGCCTATGTACTTCTTAAAATAATATTTTAAATGCATTAAATGAAGTGCATAGAATTACAAAGGAAACTAATTATAATGAACTATAGTTACCAAAAACAGTGAAGAAAAACAAGTAAGTTCATGGATCTCAGGTTAAGAACCCCAGCCATAGGATAAGATACAAACTTCTTCATTTGCCATTTAACTTCCTCAATAATCTGATGGCAGCTTACCTTTGTGTCATTATTTATACTATTCCCCTTCATATATTTAGTGTTCCAGTCGAGCTAGTCTACTAGCTGTTTCCCACCATAGCTACAAAGCAATGTCTCCTGACCTCTGACTTTCAGAATCACTCTCTTCCTTCCAAGCCTAGCCTACATGCCACATCTTCCATGAAGCCTTCCCTAATTTCCCCCAGCTTCTAATGTTTTTTCCTCCCCATATACTTATATTAAATATAAATAATAAAAATATTTTATTATATAAATATATGAAATAAATAAAAATAATAAAAATATAAAATACATTTAATCATGTTGTACCTATTGTATCACTCAGTCAAATGTAAGCTTCTTGAGAGAACTGTTTTGTTTCTGTCCTTGTGTGACTAGTGTCTAGCACATAGCCCTATGTTCATGTCATCACGGACTCTTAATTCAATATAATCTTTTAATATTTTTTCTTTTCAGGTAAAGTGGAATTAAAAAATGAATATCTTGCTAGTTTTTGTTCTAGTTCTATAGACTAGATAATTTATATGTAGTTCAATAAAAGCTTTAAATTTAGTATTTTGGAATATATAGCTGTCTTGATTGTTTGTTTCACATCATGATAATATAATGAGTTTATTTTAATTTTATTCATATTGACCAAACTCCAGATTTCTAGAATTTTGTAGAGGTCATTTCCTTCCTTTTTATCTTGATCTGATCTTTTTTTTTTTTAACACTATTTTAATGATTATTATTTTGTGAACTGTTTTAGTGCTTGCCCTATGTTTTATCACTACACTGGGACTTTTACATTTTTGGATTCTAATATTATTCTTTACTGTAGCAGATGTTGTTATTCAGTTGTGTCTTAATTCTTTGTGACCCTGTGGACCATACTGTCTATGTGGTTTTCTTGGCAAGGCTACAAAGGCAGTTTATCATTTCCTTCTCCAGTAGATTAAGACAAACAGAGTTTGAGTGACTTGCCCAAGGACACACAACTAGTAAGTGTTTGAGGCTGAATTTGAATTCATATCTTCCTGACTTGCTGCCTACTATAGCATAAGTAGTTTTTAATGGCTTAGTTTAATTTTTCTTTTATTGATGTGTTTTGTTTTCATATCACATTTAATTCCTTCCTTTCCCTTACTTTCATAGCAAGCCATCCTTTGTAACAAGATTGAAAAAGGAAAAAAAAAATGTTCAGCAAAGCCAGCCAGCATATTGACCAAATCAGACTGTATATACAGTACCCAACATGCATAATCCTTCACTTTGACAATGAGGGGAGGGAGGTATATTTTCTCAACTGTTTTCTGTTGCCATACTTGGTCATTGTGTAGTTTTATTTTTTGTTCTCTCTGTTACATTGTTGTAATTACAGATATTATTTTTCTAGTTCTGCTTATTTCATTTAGTAGCAGTCAGTTTTAAGTCATTTCTCTGCATTATTCATATTTAATGTTTCTTATTATACAGTAATTTTCCATTATATTAATGTATCACCCGTTGCGTAGCTATAATCCAATCAATGCCTACTTTGTTTCTAGTTATTTGGTGCCATAAAAGTGCCATAATTAATATTTTAGTTTATGTAAAACTTCTTTATCTGTCTTTGATTTCCTACCAGTATATGCCTAGCAAGGGGATTTCTGGAGCAAAGGATATGAATATTTTAGTTTATTTTGGGAAGAGGGGAAATTTCTTTTCAGAATAGTTGAACCAATTCATAGCTTCACCAAGTGTATTAGTGAGGTTTCTTCTATCCCTCCTAACATCAACTATTTTCATACTTCTTGTCTTTAACAATTTGCTGTATGAGAGGTGAAGCCTTAGAGTTGTTTTCATGTGCATTTCTTATTGTCACTGATCTGGAGCAATTTTGTCACATGGTTGTAATAATTTTCAAATCTTCTTTTGAAAACTATTCATGTACTTTGACCATTTATGTATTGAGGAATCGCTATTGAGTTTACACATTTTTGTAAAAATTCTGTATGATTTGGATATCAGACTTTTGTTAGATACATTTTATTCAAAGATTTTTTTGAACCTTGTTTCTTCACAACAAAATGGGCATTAACTTTACTTTTGTATCCCAGAATATTTTGAGAATAAAGGGGCAGTGCTTCTATTATTAACCGATTAGGTAAATGTGCTAGAATAAGTACATGGAATTATTTCTCATATATCTTAATTGAGTATAATTCCTGTGAAGAAAGGAAAATATTTCT
Source organism: Phascolarctos cinereus (assembly GCF_003287225.1). Classification (NCBI taxonomy): domain Eukaryota; kingdom Metazoa; phylum Chordata; class Mammalia; order Diprotodontia; family Phascolarctidae; genus Phascolarctos; species Phascolarctos cinereus. The sequence goes on along the minus strand of NW_027555736.1, from coordinate 51,133,389 downwards.
GTAAAACATATGATACCTATGCATTTAATACTTTTAATATTTTTCCTTTTTATTGAGATCCCTCATTTCATCAGTATGTGGAAACTTCTGCTACTGATGCTGATTGACCATTTTTCTGAAACTGAGAGTCTTAGAAACATGCTGGCCTAGAGAAGTGAAGGCACTTGCCCAGCTCACACAGCTGGTGTGTGGCTGAGGCAGGGTTTGAATACAGGTTTTCTTTTCTGGGTGACCTGTCATCCACTTCATCATGCATTTTCCTGCATATATTAATATTCTTATGTCTTCATTCAGAGTGCAGCATAGTGGATAGAGAACGGGCCTTGAAGCCAAGAAGACCTGGGTTTAAGGTTAAGACCCATACTGCCTGTATGTATGTATGGATAGACCTGCATGCATCACTTATTCTTTCAGTGATCTAGGCAGCTAAGACTGTGAGTTACCTGCATTGATAGAAGGAGTATGCTGCTATACTAGTGAAATCACAGCTCCAGTCCCTATCCTTGTCTCTATCCCTGTCCTTTACTCAGGGTGTTATCATTAGGCCTTTAAAAATGGTACCCGGATCTGTCTGCTGAGTTATTGATTTAATTGTTCACAATTCTTCTTTCTTCTTTTAGATTTTCTTCTGTACCAATCTGTGCAAATTGTGGAGCCAGGAGGGTTCCATGTACCATCTGCTTAAACAGTGGCTGTGACCTGTTCATCTTGCTTCATCAAAAAAAATATTCCAATATTTTGTGACTTCTGTACACTTTTCTACCTAACCAGCTTATCTAAAGGATATTCTCTTTGTAGTCTCACTTTCCTTAGATTGATTTTGTTAAGTCTTCTAATCCATGACACTGTTGCTATCCTAAATTCTCTGAACAGGTGAATAATATTAAAAGGAGGAGGATGTGTTAATTAGTTTTAGGTCTATATCACTACAATCAGATATTGTGTATTTTACATGTCCTAGGATAGTCCATTTAAAAATGCATCTAATTACAAGTCTTGTGACATGGTCAGGAAGACCTGAACTCAAATTCTGCCTTGCAGTCTTATGCAGTCTTACTAGCTATGTAACCCTGGGCAAGTCACTTACTCTTTTAGCCTCTGTGTCCTCATCTATAAAATGGGGATAATAGCATCTACCTCACAGGATTGTTCTGAGAATCAAATGGGATAATGTATGTAAAGTGCTTTGTAGACCTTAAAGGACTATATAAATGCCAATTATCATCACATTTTTAAATGTTTTTCTGTTTGCTCACAGTAATCACGGGCCAGCAACGTGGTGGTGTCATCTCAGCGAAGACTCGAATTGATGTCCTTGTGGAGAGTTTCCGAAGAAAACAGCCCTTCACTCACTTCCTTTCTTTCTCCCTCAACCAACCCGATGTTCAGGAAGGGTTCTTGAAGTTCCAGGAGAAAGTCTTGGAGAAGTGCTCAATGGTAAGCAGGAGCTGGGATGTTAGCATGATGCTGTTCATGGTAGGGCTTCTGTCTCTAGGAGTTTAAGGCTCATTACATGACGAGACTTTGATTTTCTTCAAAGGTGGAAAAAAAGTGTGATGGTGAAGTAGCTTTAGGGTATGTTAAATTAGTTCATCTGTGTTAGAAAATAACTGGATAGACTCTGAATGTACTAAATAGTAATCATGCGTCATTTAAGATAAATATCTTTCAGGTTAAAAAGAAGAAATTAATGAAACAGAAAGTAACTGAATTCAGACTGAAGTTAATTATGTATTCCGGTTATGGAGGGATTTAAAAGAATAAGGGGCAGGTCTTCAAACTGAAGTCATAATATGTTGGAGATCTAACAGAAGGTAGCAGACCTAGAATGTGAGCTCTGTTTCTTTCTTCAGTTATGCTCTTAATAGTTTTTTGTTTCATTGTTAAAGTAAGTTTTTATAAATACCTTTTGTTTTTACATTACTTACATTTTCCATCATATCTCCTTCCATTCCAAGTGAGCTATCCTTAAAGAATAAAAAAGAGAAAAAAAACCCCCAGGATAGCAAAACTAACCAAAACATCAAAACAGTTTGACAGTATCTGCAGTGGTATACCCTCTGCAAAGAAGGGAGGGGCGTGCTGCTGAGTTGGTCCTTATAATTTCATAGTATCCAGTTTTGATTCTTTTCTTGTTTCCATTTATACTTTGTAGTTGTGTATAGTCTTCCTGGTTTTGCTTACTTTACTTCGTATCCATTTATAAATCTTTCTATGTCTCTCTGTATTCATCATAGTTACTGTTCCTTACAACAGTGTAATATTCCATTACATTCATTTACCTCAATTTGTTTAGCTGTTTCCAAATCTGTGGGCATCTACTTTGTTTCCAGTTCTTTACTGCCATGAAAAGTACTGCTATAAATATATTGGCGTATATGGGGCCTTTTTGTCATTGACCTCCTTGGGGGTAGCATTGGACATTGTGGATCAAAGGGTATAGACATTTTAGTCACTTTCTTTGCATAATTCCAGATTCCTTTCCAGGATAATTGTACAAGTTCATAGCTTCACATGAAGTGTTTCTATACGTAAATTGCTCCAACACTATTTCTATCTTTTGTCATTTTGCCAATTTGCTGAATATGAGGAGAAACTTCAGAGTTGTTTTGATTTGCATTCTCTTATTATTAGTGATTTGGGGCATTCTTTTATATGGTTGTTAATAATTTGCAAGTCTTCTTTTGAGAAATGTTTGTTTACTCTGACTACTTTATCTATTGGGAATGACTTTTGGTCTTATGTATTTCTGTTAGTTGTTTATATATGTTGTCAATCAGACTCTTGTCAGTCAGTTAATAAACATTTATTAAGCACTAAGGTAGGTGGTAGTTCCAGGTACTGTGCTAAGCTTGAGGATACAAAAAAAGGTAAATAGTCCCTGCCCTAGAAATGCACATTTTAATGAAGGAGACAACTTGCAAATATGTACAAGATATACCCAGTGTAAATGGAAGGTGATTGCAGTGGGGGTTGGGGTAGGGTGGGTTGGAGACTGGGAAAGGTTTTTTGCCAGAGGTAGGATTTGAGCTGTCCTGGAGGAAACCAGAGAATAAAAGAGGGAAAGAATTCCAGGCATGGGGGCAGCCAGGGAAAACCCTTGGAGTGAGGAGATGAGTGGTGTGTGTGAGGATCAGCATGTAGCCAGTATGAGTGAATTGTTGAGTGCCTCAAGGCAGAATAAAGTGTAAGATAAATGGAAGGACGTGAAGAGCTGTTAGGGATCTGTAAGGATGTAGAGGGTCACAGGGGTTCATGAGATCTCACTAATGGGTGGAGGCCCCTCTCGGGTGTTGGTCCATGAGCAAAGGTCGCCTGGTTTGGTGCTCCATCCTGTGGATCTTTAACTCCCCTCATTACTGTGTGGTCATTAGCAGTTTACTTGTGATTGGAGACAGATAAGTGCACAGGATGTGCATGCACTGCCCACTAGCACTGCATGGGCTCTACGTCATTGTAACTTGAGAAGAAGTTCCTGTTACTTTACTACGTAAGTGAATGCTTTGTTTAAAATAAACGGAGTTGCTTCCATCCTGCCTCGCGCCTCATCAATGTGCATTCGAGATAGAAGATCAAGCTGGTCTTGAGCCTTCAAAGTTAGTATAGGATCTTTGCTCTTGTGGTGAGCTGACTTAGTTGTTCACAACAAAGAGCTTTAAATATACAACAGGTTTTATAATTGATCCTGGAGGTTTTGGGGAATTGCTGGAGTTTATCCAGTGGGAGGTGATGTGGTCAAATCTGATCTTTAGAAAAAGAGCTTTGGAGAATAGAGTGGAGTACTTGAGGCAGGGAGAACAATTAGAAAGCTGTTACAGTAGTACTGGCAGTAGGTGATGGGGCCTGTGCTAGTGTGGTGGCTATGTGAATTGAAAGAAGAGGATATGTAGGGAGATGTTGTCAAGGCAGAAATGACAGGATTTCACAAAGGGTGGGATATGTGGAGTGAGTACGAGTTGAGGATGATTTGGATTGTTAGCTTGGGTAACTGGAAGATTGGTGAAACATTTGATATAAGGATTTTTTCCCTAGTCAGCTGCTTCATGTCTTATCCTAGATGCATTAATTTAGTTTGTAAAAACTTTTTAATTTTCACATAATAAAAAGTAACTGTTTTATCTTTTCTAATTGCCTCTATCCCTTGTTTAGTTAAGAATTATTCACCCTTTAGCCATAGCTATGAAAGGTACCTGATCTGATTCTTTTCTGATTTTTATGCTATCATCTTTAACATCCAAGTCATGTAGCCATTTAAGATGTATTGTGGAATTTGGTGCAAGATGTTAGTCTAAACCTAATTGGAAGTTCTTACTTAAGAACTTAAGTTTGTGCCCAGGGGTTTATTTAACACTAGACTCTGTTCAGTTATTGGTAAGTTTTGCTTTACCTAATCTATTCCTTTTATAAATGCTTCTTTTTATCAAACCAGTTTCGATGATTATTGCTTTATAGTATAGTTTGAGATTGGTGGTTATCACAGATGATTTTCATACACTAAACCCTTTTAGTTTATTTCCCTTGAGATTCTCAACCTTTTGTTCTTCCAGGTGAATTTTGGTATTTTCTCTAGTTTTACAAATTCTAACTCTTTAAGTGTCTATTATTAAGTGCCAGGCACTCCACTAAGAGTTGAGGAGATCAAGAAAGACAACAAACAGTCCTTAGCTCTCTAGGTCCTCACAGTCTAATGAGGCAGAAAGTATACAAATAACTATGTAAACAAAACAAGATATACACAGGATAAATTGATGGTTGTATCAGAGGGAAGACACTAAGATAAGGAGGACTGGGAAAGGCTTCATGCAGAAAATCAGACTTTGGTTGAGATTTGAAGGAAGCCAGGGGAGCTGGGAAGTAGAAATGAGGAAGGGGAGAGTCTTTGAGGCATGGGATGGCCAGCCAGTCAGAATGATTGCAGTTGGGAGGTAGAGTATGGCTCTTAATCTGTAAATTTTTTTAGTATCACTATTGTACTGGTGAAACCAACCGTGAGTATTGGCAAGCTCTCCTGTTAACTTCCTATATTCCCATAAGTCTTAGGTAGGCTGAATTCCAGATAATTATGTATATTCTACTTAATTTTGAGTGTAATTTTTGTTTCTCTTCTTGCTGGCTTCTGTGAGTATTACATAGAAAGCTGATGTTTTTGGTGTTTTTTTGTACCCTGCTACTTTTCTGAACTTACTGATTGTTTTGATTATTTTTTTTTCATTGAATCATTGAGATTCTTTAACTAAACTGTCATATTGTTTGCCTGTAGAAATAGTTTTGGCTTCCTCTCTGCCTATGCATATTACCTCAGTATTTTTTTGCTTATTTTCTGTAGCTGACATTTCTAAAGCTACATCAAATAATAGTTGTAACAGTAAAAATTCTTGTTTTGTCCTGATCTTATTGGAAAGCCTTCTAGTTAATATTTCTCCAATATAAATAATACTAACTCTTGGTTTTAGACAGATATATGTTATCATATTAAAGATATGTCTTTTTCTTTATATGATTTTTGTGCTTTTAACAGAAGTATTACATGTTTTTTAAAATTTGATGTTTTGATTCTGAATTTAAACATCAAAAAAGGAAATTTCCATATGCACAGCAGAACACAAAAAAGAGACTTGTATAGGAAACTGTGAATCCTGTTTCATACTACTGGCTTTTAAAAAAAGTATCTAACAAATTCAGCAAGTTAGTTTCAAATCTGTCCTGTTTACTTGTGCTTCTTTCTGAACTTCCTTCTTTTTTGTGCATTTCAAAAGTTTTAATGGCTCTGTTAACTTTCCCCTGTTTACCACAGCCCACTCTCCCTTAAAAACATAAAGAAAAAAAAACTTGTAAAAAGTAAGCATGGTTAAGCAAAACTAATCCACAGAGAGGCCCTGTCTGCATTGAGTCTATCATGCCTCTGTCAGGAAATGAGTAACATACTTCATTCTAAGTCCTCTGGAAACATGATTAGTCATTGCATTTATGAAAAGCTCTTAAGTCTTTCAAAGTTGCTTTTCTTTATAATGTTGTTGTCTTTGTAAGAATTGTCCTCCTGGTTCTGCTCATTTTGCTATTCCTCAATTTTCATGCTACCAAGGTTCCTGATATTATTTCTTTTGTCATTTCTTTTTTATTTTAAACTATATTTTTTTCTTTTTGCTAGGCAATCGGGGTTAAGTGACTTGCCCAGGGTCACACAGCTAGTGTCATGTGTTGTGTGTCTGAGACCGTATTTGAACTCAGGTCCTCCTGACTCCAAGGCCAGAGCTCTGTCCACTGTGCCACCTAGCTGCCTCTCTTTTGTCATTTCTTATGGCCCAATAATATTACATTACATTCATATATCATTGAGTCAGTAAATATTAAGTGCCTACCAGGTACCTGGCACTGTGCTAAGTGCTAGGAATACAAAAAAAGATAAAAGGCAGTTCCTGCTCTCAAGGAACTCACAATCTAATTGGAGAGATAGCATGCCAACAGCTGTGTCCAGACAAGCTATAATCAGCCAAGGGAGGGAACTAGAATTAAGAAAGATTAGGAAAGGCTTTCTGTGGAAGGTGGGGTTTTGGTGGAGATGAAGAAGGAAAGCATTCTGTGCATGGAGGACAGCCTGGAAAAATGCCTGGAGTTGGGAAGTGTAATGTCTTGTTCAAGGAAAAGCAAGGAGGCCAGTATCACTAGATTATAAAATATATAGTGGGGATTGGGGAGGTACTACAAGGTATAAGAAGATTAGAAAGGTGGAATTGGGGAGGAGCCGTTATGAAGTGCTTTGAATGCTAAAGGGTTTTATATTCAATCTTGGACGTGATAGGGAGCCACTGGAGTTTTTTTGATTGTTGGGGTGGGGTGACATTGTTAGATTTAAGATTTAGAAAGATCACTTTGACAGGTGGATGGAGAATAGACTGGAGTAGGGAGAGACTTAAGTCTGGGAGACCAGTCAGCAGGCTGTAGTTCAGTTGTGAGTTAGTGTCCAGCTCTTCAAAATGGTGTGGCTGATAGAGGTATAGAAGTCAACACCTTCATAGATGAAGTCAATCTCAATACTGGCTGAGATACTGGAACAGTGTACACTTTACACATTTAGTAGTGGTAAAGACAAACAGATAACTGTCTTGTTCCCAGTGATTTCCTTCTTTTGATTGTGCTTTAACTCAGCAGTGACATAATTAACTTTGTTTTCGTCAAAGTCCTACCCTATTCAAGTTGATCTCCCTAACTATGGACTTGACTTCAAAGAGGCCATTCTCACTGGTGAGGGATGGAGACATTGAAAGTACCTCCTCCACGGTTAAAGATCAACACGTTTCTTTTGTCATCAACCTTCTTGTTCAAGTTATAAGCAATAGCAGCAGCAGTTGGCATTGAGACTAGTAATGGTTCCAGCATCTTTGTTGGCCTGGTATTAGGAGTCACCGAAGTAGAATTATACTGTGACCACAGCATATGTAGCAGTCTTCCCAAGGTAAGCTTCAGCAATTTCTTTTAAGTTATATTTTAAAAAAATCTGTTTCTTTCACTATCCTAGACCCCTATGCCCCTTTTCCCATTGATCAAATTTTAAAAAAGACACCCACAAAACAGGTTCCTCAATACATATTTTTATTTTTTTATATATATATATATATATATATACGTATAGATAGATAGATAGATAGGCAAAATAAATTCCCACATTAGTCATGCCAAAAATATATATTTCTTTCTGCATCTTATATTCATCATCTTTGTTAGGATGTGAATGGTATGTTTTATCTTCATTGTTTTAGACTCATGGTTTATAGCATTTTGTCATTTTCCTTCATTGTCTCTATTATGACCATAAGACAGAGCTTTTAGCCTTCCTTTTGTATTACACTTAGAGTGTCATTCACCAACATAAAGGACTAGTGCTTCATGTCTGATTCTACAATTGCATCATCAAATCTGTGAACATATGCTTGGCGTTAAAAACTCTGTTGGTATGATTCATTTCGACTAGATTCTTTGCAGCATTGACGAACAAATATCTGTATTGAAGGTGATATGACTCAGCATGGTCCTTTTTTCTTGGTTATTAACAATGGTCTTCATTTTTCTGTGTTGGCATACTCCTACACAGGAACAACTGTTTCCAAGATCACTGCCAACTGTGGGTCCCTTTGTTGTGGTTGCAGGGATATCAAGGAGGGTGCTGAGTGAGGAAGAATCACAAAGAACTTGCAGTGTTGCATGAGACCCATCCTTATGTTTGAAATGCGTCCTAGAAAAATAAATAAATAAACAAATAACAAACATAAATACACACACATATATTTATATATGTATTTTCTTTTTTTGCTTTTTGGTGAGGCAGTTGAGGTTAAGTAACTTGCCCACGGTTACACAGTTGGTAAGTGTCAAGTGTCTGAAGCCAGATTTGAACTCAGGTTCTCCTGACTGCAAGGCCAGAGCTCTATCCATATGTATTTTTTCAGTCAGCAAAAAATCTACCTTCTACCTGTCCTTCCCTTAATAGCAAAAGAAAAACAAAATCCATGTTACAAACATGTATAGTTAAGCAAAACAGATTTCCACATTGGCCATGTCCAAAAAAAAAAAGCTAGTTCTTCATTCTGAGTCCTTGATGTCCCCAACAGGAGGTGGGTAGCACGTTCCATCTTGAGTCCTCTGGAATGGAAGCTGGTCATGACACTGATTAGAATGCCATTTTGTTGTCATTGTTTACATTGTTTTCCTGGTTCTGCTCACTTTGCTGTCCATGAGCTTTATATTTAAGTCTTCCCAGGTTTGTTTGAAAGCATCCTTTCTATCATCTATCAAACTTGTTCATTTATCAAATGTTCTAATGCACTATTGTTTAGAGAAAAGCAAATTAAAATAACCTTTTGGTACCACCTCATACTTATCAGATTGGCTAACATGACAGAAAAGGAAAATAACAAATGCTGGCGGGGACGTGGAAAAATTGGAGCACTAATGCATTGTTAATGGAGTTGTGAACCATTCTGGGGAACAGTTTGGAACTATAACCAAAGAGCTATAAAACTGTGTATACCCTTTGACCCAGGAATACTAGTACTAGGTCTGTATCTCAAAGAGGTCAAAGAAAAAGGAAAAGGACATATGTGTACCAAAAATATTTGTAATGTCTCTTTTTGTGGTGGCAAAGAATTGGAAATTCAGATGTCCATCAATTGGGGAATGGCTGAACAAGTTGTACTATATGGTTGTGATGGAATACTGTTGTGCTCTAAGAAATGATGAGCAGGATGGTTTCAAAAAACTTGTAAAGACTTACATGAAGTGATGCAAAATGAAATGAGCAGAACCAGGAGAACATTGTACATAGTAACAGCAATATTGTAATGATGATCAACTATAAATGATTTAGTTATTCTATCAATACAAGGATCCAAGACAGTTCTGAAGAATCCCTGATAAAAAATGCTGTCTACCCCAGAAAAAGAGTTGATGAACTCTGATGCAGATTGAAGCATAATTTTTGTTACTTTCTTTATTTTTCTTGCTTTTTTACTCCCTAACATGGCTAATATAGAAATATGTTTTTCATGACTTCGCATATATAATTGATTATCATTTTTCTTGCCTTCTTAATAGGTGGGGGGAGGGCCAGGTGAGTGGGAGATAATTTGAAATTCAAAATCTAAAAAAAAAATTCTTTTTTTTTAAAGAAAGAACTACATTTCCTTATTTTAACATGCAGAAATTGTCATCACCTAGTCATTTCATGCTATATTTATATACTATATATGTATGTGTGTATATATATATATACACATACATATATATATACACATACATATATATAAACTTTTTTATGTACCTTTCTTGAGTTTCTTATTTTTTGCTAAGCTCAAAGACCCTGTTCATCCTTATTTTTTCAAGAAGAATGATTATAAGTATCTGTTCTTTTTAAAGGTCCATTTTCTTTCATTCAGGAGTATGTCCAGCCTTGTAGGCTATATTATTCTTTGGGCAAACTGTTTTTCCTTTGCTTTTTTGCACATCATATTCCATTATTTTATTTTACTTCATCATTGAGTAGTCTCGAATTATTTAAAGTGAAATTTGTTAGTTCCTTACCTCTTTATTCAACCCTAAAATTCTGGAATTTAGCCATTTTTTTCCTGCATATGTTAAATTTGAGATTCTTCTAGTATAGCATTATGTGGATTCTTTGGATCTTTACTTTGCCCACTGATTCTTTTACTTCTGGACAGTTTTCTTTTATAAGGATAATGTGATTTGATGGAGATAGGGAATTCCTAGATAAGGAAATTCTCTCTTCTAATCAGGTCAGCACCTTTTTTGCAATATATAGTTTTTATTGTTGTTCAGTTGTTTCAGTCATGTCTGACTCTTTGTGACTTCATTTGGGATTTTCTTGGCAATGATGCTGGAACGGTTTGACACTTCCTTCTCCAGCTCATTTTACAGATGAGGAAACTGAGGCAAATAGGATTAAGTGACTTGCCCAGGGTCAAGTGTCTGAGGCTGGATTTGTACTCAAGGAGAGGTGTCTTCCTGACCCCAAAATTTGAACTCAGGTCTTTCTGGCTTCTAGGCCGGTTTTCTGTTGCTAATGCCATGTTGCCTTTCATTTTCTATTATGATTTTCTTAAATATGGCATTCAGGTTCTTTATTTCATTGCAGTTTTTTTGAATAGCCAGTGATTCTCAGCTTATCTATATAGTTCTGTAGTCAAGGTCAGTCATTTTGTTTTGTATCAGCCTTGGAATCGTCTTCTATTTTTTGCTATCTTTTCACTTTGTTCTGATTTTTTTTTTGGTACATCTCCACATTTTAATGTTCTGTTTCATTTTGTTTTCAAAGTAGCCACTGCTTTATTAGGATTATTTGATTTCTTTTCTCAATTGTCACTTCTCTTTTTCTTTTCAAGTGGTTTTTTTTTAAGAGCTCTGATTTTTGGTCTAATATTCTACACAACTGAAAACAAGATTGATAGAGATTAACTATTGCCCCAATATGTAGTTGATTGAACAACCTATGGAACTTTTTTATCATAATATGTGTCTGGCACAGACAATAAAAATGAACAAGTTGAGTCCAGAATTAAGCAAGAGGATGAGAGCTGGTTATTGCCTTCAGGAAATTGTAAAGTACCTTTAGTGATAATTAAATCTTTTTCAGAGGCAATGGCCCATCTTTTTGATACCAGTGTTCTATTACTGTTGTTTTATGTCACGGAACACTCTGTAGTAATAAAAACGAATGTTATGGAAGCAATGGAGAAAGGCTCGTGGAAGGCATGAGCAAGATGTATTATAAAAATGCAGATTTTTGAAGAATAATTAGAATACAAGTCATTATTAGGGAAATATATGATTAAAAAGAAAATGAGCTATTCTTAGGCAAGAGTGAAAGAACTGATGGATGATCCTTGTACTTCATTGGTATCCTTGTGATGTCAGGAGAAGTCAAGGAAGGCTTCTCACACATTTTATGGAACCACTAGGACGGACTTAAGGGAAGACATGGAAAAGTTGCCCAGAATGAGATGGCATGAATCATAGTTATAGATTAGGAAGGAACCATTGAGGTCATGTGGTCTACCTTATTTAACATGTGAGTAAACTGGCCCGAGAAGGGTAATAAGTGAGTTCTTATGGTCATACAGTTAAGTGTTATGAAAGTTATTTGAACCCATATCTTTTGATTCGGGAGCCAGTCTCCTTTCCACTGTATTGTGCGTAGATGGGTTGTGATTTTTATTATTGTGGATGAAATCCAAAGTAATGAGATCACAAACCCATTTGAATATTTCAGTGTCCCTTCCTTTAATTCTTTTTTAAAAAATTCTGTTTGTACAGTTTTTTAAAAATGTATACTGAATTTGACATGGCTGTTCCCTTTTGAATACCTTTTTGTTTTCTTCTGTGTATTTCAAAATTTTTTGACACTCTTTCAACAAATTAACAAGCAAAATAAATTAACACATTGGTGATGCCTCTTTATGAAAACCTCCTTGTCCTTGAGGAAACTGGCACAGAGAGATGTGATTGAGGGTTAGTCTGAACTGCAGCCTTGATGAGAATCACCAGTGTCACCCAGCAGCCAAAAACCTTTCTTTAGGTCTCTGAGCTTCTTGTTCATTCTAGGGATTTCTTGCATTAGTTTCATTCTAATGTCTAGGGGTCATTCCTTGTACATGAGACTAAGTGTTGGGTAGTCTGGTATCAGAAGTTGCACTCTTAGAAGTGGTGCCGAATCTGAATCTGAGTTTCCTGTTCTGAGGGTGAGATGAGTGGTGTCTGGAGCTATGGCCCCAGGTAGAGGCCTGGAGGTGGGAGGCTTAGTGTTTAAAAGGATGTGGTCACTGGTGGGGTCTGATCTAACAATGTCATTTTCTCCCTCATCCTAGCTCATGGAAGTAATGGAGGGCCTGTTGTAGTGAGGGCAAAATAGTTCTGGACTCTTAAAGCAGTGAGGATTGGGGAATGTGGGTCTTCAAACAGTCCTAGTGTATGGACCCATTCACATTGCTTAATTTAAGGTATAACTTCAGCTCCAGTGATGGCAACTCTCAGGAGCAGTCCTCCACTATGCTAAGTGATGGTGGTATTTGCTCTCCTGCTGCCTAATGCTTTGCTTTGTGTTTCCTAGTCACGTTTATTCTCTGGGAACCTTGCAGTTTTGTTTGTGCTCTGGGAACTTCTGTCTGGGGTCATTTTCCTATTCTTCTTAGTAGAAATAGAGGTAGAGGATACCTGTGAGGGGGCATGGTGGAGAAGGTCTAGGGAGTTAAGAGTGGAGATCCCAGAGGGTTGAAGAAATGTGCCCCAGCATTTCCTTACAGTGGGGGGGGGTGTTGGGAAGAGCCAGTCAATTAGCAGAAAAGGCCACAAGGACAGTCTGTACTTCCTGTGTCAGAAGGCCAGGGGTTGAATGAACTTCCAGGGTGGGAAGGATGCTTTGCCTAGTGAGGACAGTACAGAGAATCAGGATTGGAGCCTGGGGAGGCTCCAACTACCCTGAGTCAGTGCAGCTGACTTGCAGGGGTACTTAGGTGGCTTGGTAGGAAGAGTTCCTGGTGAGACAGACATTGATAGAGATCATCAATCAGGGTTGCACATTCAGCCATCACAAATGGGCATTGTCTCAAGTGAGAGGTAAAACTGCTGTAACCATTATATCTAGTTCAGATTCACAGGACTTTTTCTAATAATTTAGTTAAAATCTGTTTTCTTTTAGGTTTCAGAGAAGTAATTTTCTTCTGGCTGAGATTGCTTATTCTAGATAGTTTAACTTAGGGTTGGGCTTTCTATCAGAATGCTGTTAGTGTTGCTTTTATGTATTTGTTCTTAAGGAATATGTGAAAAATTATCTTTTTGTATAGTTCTACGATATTTTCCAATGCTTTGGGAGTTAATGCTTCAATTGAAATGAACTAATTCATTTCACCTTTATTAATCTTATACAGAGCTTGATTTGATGTGTTCTGAGCTTTACTAGGATTAAAGCTAATCAATGTCTGTATTAAGTCCCAAGCCAATTATGGTTAAGCCCTGGAGGGGAGGCACACCAGGATCCCTAAAGAAGGGCAAATTAGCCCAGTTCAGAAACAAAGTAAGTCAAAGCTTTCCTGCTGGTCAGCAGTTGGTTTGGCCCAGTGAGTGGCCACTAAGAGTAGTCTCCCTTTCTCACTCCTCCCAAAAGGAACTATAAAATAGTGGGAAGAGCATTGGATTTGAAATTTGAAAGATATTCCTCATTTGTAAAATGAAGATAATAATACTATACTACCTTCTCACAGGGTTGTAAGGAGCAAATAAGATAATGCATATAAGAAACTAGCAAAAATACACATAAATGTGAGATTATCGTCATTGAATTTATTTAACAATAAATATACACTATATGCCATAAAAATAAGAATTACTTTACTTTGCAGTCTGCAACTTCTAACATTGTATCTCTGATTGTATATACTTTGAATATCCTTGAATTTAGGCTGTAATTATGTAACATTAGTCACCTTTCCCCTTCTCTCTTTGAAATGATAGATCTCTATTGTACTTCTTGCAGCAGTTACTTCAAAAACTTCTCTTCTTTAATGTCTTATCACCTCTTTTCACTCTCTCTTAGCAGAGGCCCTTATCTAATGTTTTACTGAGAAAATAGAGGCATTTACCACTGGGTCCCTCTTTTCCCCTTCTCTGTATTTCAAAACCCCTTGATATCATCCACCCATTTTCCCTGTTTGTTTCTAATCTTCAGTCTCTTCCTGTCTGCTGCATTTATTTATTTATTATTGCCTTCAAGTGTATGTAGGTTTTTTCTATTCTTAAAAAAAGGAAAAAACAACAAAACTCCTCATTTTACTCTACCTTCTCTTAAGCTATGTCTTAAGAATCTGACTTTTTCCCCTTTTATTGTAACCTTCTAGAAAAATCAAATCTACTCTGTTACCTCCACTTTCTCTCCTCAGCTCTTTGTAATTTGATGACCAATTTCGTCATTCAACCAAAACTGCTGTCTTTGTAGTTAGCTATTAATTTTTTTTAAATAAATTTTTCTTGATATCGTTTGTTTTTACGTGGCCTAATTTTCTCCCTGTGACTCCATTGGCTCCCAGTTTATTCTAGGATCAATTTATAAACTCTTGTGTTAGGCATTTAAAATCCTTCATGACCTGTTTCCAACTTGCCTTTTTAAGTCTAGGCTTATTATCTATTACCCCCACTTTATTTTTTAAAATTAATTTTATCATTTATAAAGCACTTTCCTTCTCACTTTTCCTCCTCCCACTGGAAAAAGAAGGAAAAACAAAATGCTTGTAAAGAATGTGAGTAGTCAAACAAATTTTGCCATTGGTCATGTCAAAAAATGTTTATTGAATGTGGCTGTATTCTTTTTGTTTTTCAAATTAAGTTATTTTCAGTGAATGAAAATCTATTTTCTTTCCCTTCTCTCCCCTCATTGAGGGAGAAAAGAGAAAAGGAAAACAAAACCCTTATAAAAAATGTGCATAGTTAAGTAAACCAAATTCCTTCATTAGCTGTTTCCAAAAAAATATGTTTCAGCCTGCACGTTGTGTCTATTACCTCTTTGTCAAGAGATGGATAGCGTGTTTTATTCTGGGTCCTCTAGATTCATAGCTATTCATGGCATTGATTAGAGTTCTTAAGTCTTCTCAGTATGTGACTCTAGGTAAGTCACTTAATCTTTCTCAGCCTCAGTTACCTCATCTGTAAAATGAAGATAAATAATAGCACTTTACAGGGTTGTTGTGAAGATCAAATAAAAACATATATAGCATTTTGCAAGCCTTAAATTGCTATGTAAATATAAGCTATTAGTATTACTTTCAGAGTTGTTAGACTTTACAGTGAACACTGTTGTTATTGTTTAAATTATTCTCCTAGTTCTGCTCATTTTACTCTGTATCACTTCATTAATGTCTTCTCAGAGAAAATGTGCATAGTTAAGTAAACCAAATTCCTTCATTAGCTGTTTCCAAAAAAATATGTTTCAGCCTGCACGTTGTGTCTGTTACCTCTTTGTCAGGAGATGGGTAGCGTGTTTTATTCTGGGTCCTCTAGATTCATAGCTATTCATGGCATTGATTAGAGTTCTTAAGTCTTCTCAGTATGTGACTCTAGGTAAGTCACTTAATCTTTCTCAGCCTCAGTTACCTCATCTGTAAAATGAAGATAATAATAGCACTTTACAGGGTTGTTGTGAAGATCAAATAAAAACATATATAGCATTTTGCAAGCCTTAAATTGCTATGTAAATATAAGCTATTAGTATTACTTTGAAAGTTGTTAGACTTTACAGTGAACATTTGTTATTGTTTAAATTATTCTCCTAGTTCTGCTCATTTTACTCTGTATCACTTCATTAATGTCTTCTCAGGTTTCTCTGAAGTTGCCTTTTCCATCGGTTTTTGTAGCATGCCATTACATTCATATAATTTGTTCAGTCATTCTCCAGTTGATGGGTAACCATTAATTTCCTTTTTTTTTTGCCATTACAAAAAAGAGATGTTATAAATATTTATATGTACAAGGGCCCTTTTTTTCCTTTCTTTGATCTCTTTGTAGTATAGACATAGTATTACTGGGTCAAAGAGTAGCTGTAATTTTGTAACTTTTTGGACATAGTTCCAAATTGCTTTCCACAGTGGCTATACTATAACGTTGCATTGATGTGCCTGTTTTCCCACAGCCTCTCCAACGTTTTTCATTTTCTTTTTCTGTCCCCTGCAGTCTAGTGGTTTAGAAGCTCAGAGTTGCTTTAATATGCATTTTTCTCATTATTAGTGGTTGGGAATATTTTTTATATGGCTATTGATAACTTGGATTTCTTCCTGTGAAAAATGCCTGTTCATATGCTTTGACCATTTATGAATTGAAGACTTTATAGATAACTTAAGATTCAGCTAAAATGACCTTACTATACTTCCTCACTTAAAACATTATATCTTCCGTCTTTGTTCTTTTGTGCAAACTCCTTCCATGCCTGAAATGTACATCCTGCCTCTCTCTCTACCTCTTGCAGTCTCTAGTTTCTTTCCGTTTAAGCCTCATCTTTTTATACGTGACATTTTTGGTCATCTCCCATCTATTAGTATCTTCTCCTCCCCACAAATTACCTATATTTTGTAACTACTTAAGTGTTCACATGTTGTCTCTCTAAATAAAGTGTAGATTATTTGAAAGCAGGGATGGTTTCATTTTTTTTCCCCCCTCAGGACTTACCATAGAGCTTGGCCCATAGAAGGCACTTCATAAATGCTTATTGACTTTTTCCCTCTTTTCAGTATCTCCCTTGTCCCTGTTCCTTTTTCACCTCTCTCATACCAGCAGATGTCTTCCTTTCTCTATTTCTTTCCTTGAAATAATCTCTTTTTATACCTATCAGTGAAGTTACATGTTGTTTGTTTTTCTTCATTATAGTGCTTCATCCCACTAAGCTTCTCTATTTAGTGCAGGATTCAGATGATCTCAGACATTTATAGGATATTTTTCATCTACGTGTGATCTGGACATGTAGTGTACCATATTTCCCCCCTTTTTCTAACATTAGAATTCATATATATTTCATTGGCAGTTAGCTCAAGAGATATGTTGCAGCCCAGTATGTCTCTCAATCATTCCATACCCGCTAATGCCACTTTATTTCCACTTTGTCTCATAGCAGGGTTCAGTAGAAAGCATATCAGTAATGAAAAATAGTAATTCAAAACTATGTTTGGTGGAACATTGAGAAGGCTTAAAGATTTGTGAAGGAACGGGATTTCTCAGGCATCTTAGGGAACCTGAGTGAGTTATAGTCCTTAGAGCTACATGTCTCTGTGCCTATTGTAGCATACTGCTCTAGAATACAGTAGAAAGAGCTAATGTCCTTAATACCTTAAATAAGAATTTGTCACTGACAAGAAAAAATTTTAAAACAAAAATGTACGGTTTAGGATTTTTCTTGAGTAGGTGAAGTTTTAGGACTTGTTCTTATTTCAGTGAATATCTTGAGAATTTGAATATTTTAGATATTTGGATTTTGGTATAAGAGTTTAATTTGGTCCATATTTGTTGTTGTTGTTGTTGAGTCTGACTCTTCATGACCCTGTGGACCATACAGTCCGTGGGGTTTTCTTGCCAAAGATACTGGAGTGGTTTGCCATTTTCTTCTCCAGAGGATTAAGGCAAACAGGGTTAAGTGACTTGCCCAGGATCACACAGCTAATAAGTGTTGAAGTCTGAATTTGAACTCAGATCTTTCTGACTCCAAGCCTAGCACTCTGTCCACTGTGCCACCTAGCTGCCTTTGGTCCATATATACCTGTAATCATCTAAGCTATGTGTGGCATTGGCTAGGAAAGCATAAGCAGAGGAAAAAAGGTCTTTTAGGAAGTTAGTATGTATTATACTGAAGGGTTGGAGAAGATGATCGTGAAGCATCTGATGGACAGGGCCTCAGCTTGATTAGAATGACAGAAATGTTCATCAAGCAATGCTATCTTTGGGAAAGCAGAGGATCCATGTCAGAATGATGGCTTTCAAATGCTCCTTGCATTCAGCAGTGCTGTGCTGTAGTGGCAAGAGCACTAGAATTGAAGTCAGGAGACTCAGGGTGAGACCTGGGGCAAGTCAGCTAACTTTTCTAAGCCTTAGTTTCATTACATGTAAATTAAAGAGAATAGTAATTGTATTATTGCCTGTCTCACTGAAATGAGGAGAGGATCAAATGAAATCTTACATAAGCAAAGCACTATTCAAGTATAAACTATTATTAAGACAAAACTGAGGAAGGCAGCCTTGATGAGCTTCTCAGGCAGTATGATATGGTGTTGGGCTTATAGTCAGAAAGACGTGGATTCTGATCTTGCTGTTGAAGTTTACTAGATATGTGATTGTGAGCAAGAACCTTTTTTACCCTTAATTTCCTAGTAGTAGTAGTAGATAGTACGTATCTCAGAGGAGGGTTTATTGTGAGGCTCACATGAGATAATGGGTAAAATGTTTTGCATACCTTACCTTGCTGTGTAAAAGCAATTTTTACTTAATTTGCATTTGGACTTGTCAGGATTCTCAAATTTTTACTGTTAGGAAACCAATCTCTTTTCTCTGTGGTCAGTATAAAAGCTTATAATTGAATAATTACCTGTTACTATATAATAGAAAAACTAATTTTATTAGTCATTTGAAGGCAAAAAACAAATCAAAGTAAGTATTTCAGTAACATCGATTCAACAGCTGTAAAGTGCCTCCTATGCTAATAACACTGTGTTAGGTACTGCGATTATACAAAGTTTAGACAAGATGTGTTCCCTGCTCTTTTGTGAATTACAGTTTGAGAGGGAGGGATATAACATATACACAGACAATTAAAATACAAAATAATATATGGTGAGCACATAAGAGGAATGTAAAGAGTGCCATATGATCTGTAAGGTGGGGGAAGGAACATTATTGTTCAGATAGGATCAAAGAAAACTTCATGGAAAAGGTTGAATGAGCTAGTTTTTTAAATTTTATTTTATCATTCTTTTTTTAATATAAATTTATTTATTTTTAGTTTTCAACATTTACTTCCACAAGATTTTGAGTTCCAGATTTTCACCCCATCTTGCCCCTCCCCCCACCCCAACATGGCATGCATTCTGAATACGGCTTCCCCTAGTCTGCCCTCTCTTCTATCTCTCCCCCCCTCTTATCCCCTTCCCCTTCTATTTTCCTGTAGGGCAGGATAGACTTCTGTACCCCATTTCCTGAATTTCTTATTTCCCAGTTGCATGTGAAAACATTTTTTTTATACATGTATTTTTAAAGCTTTGGGTTCCAAATTTTCTCCCTTCCTCCCCCCCACCTTGAAAAGGCAAGCAACTCAGTATAGGTTATACATGTGCAGTTATGCAAAACATTTCCATAGTAGACATGTTGTGAAAAACTATTTCCCTTAATCCTATCCTGCACCCCCATTTATTCTGTTCTTTCTTTTGACCCTGTCCCTCCTCAGAAGTATTTGCTTCTGATTATCCCCTTTTCCAATCTGCCCTCCTCTCTATCATCACCCTGCTCTCTTGTGTCCCCCTCCCCCCCATTTTCCTGTAGGGTAAGACAGATCTCCATACCCAACTGAATGTATATGTTATTCCCTCCTTAAGCCAAATCCTATGAGAATAAGATTCACTCATTCCCTCTCACCTTCACCCATTTCCTGTCTACTGTAAGAGCCTTTTCTGTTTTTTTGTGAGATAATTTACCCCATTCTACCTCTCCCTTTCTTCTTCTCCTGGTATAATCCTCTCTCATCCCTTAATTTTATTCTCCAGATATGACCCTTTAATCTTCAATTCATCCTGTGCCATCTATCTATCTATCTATCTATCTATCTATCTATCTATCTATCTATCTATCTATCCATAAATATAATTTCCCCCCCTGCAACTACGCTGATACTGACAAAGGTCTCATGAGTTGTAAATATCATCTTTCCATGCAGGAATGTAAACAGTTCAGTCTTAATAAGTCTCTTATGATTTCTCTTTCCTGTTTACCTCTTCATGTTCCACTTGAGTCTTGTATTTGAAAGTCAAATTTTCTATTCAGCTCTGGTCTTTTCATCAAGAATGCTTGAAAGTCCTCTATTTCACTGAATGACCATTTTTTCCCCTGAAGGATTATACTCAGTTTTGCTGGGTAGGTGATTCTTGGTTGTAATCCTATCTCCTTTGCTCTCCGGAATATTATATTCCATGCCCTGTGGTCCTTTAATGTAGAAGCTGCTAAATCTTGTGTTATCCTGATTGTGTTTCCACAATACTTGAATTGTTTCTTTCTGGCAGCTTGTAATATTTTCTCCTTGACCTGGGAACTCTGGAATTTGGCTACAATATTCCTAGGAGTTTTCCTTTGGGGATCTCTTTCAGGGGAGATCTGTGGATTCTTTCAATTTCTATTTTGCCCTCTGGTTCTACTATATTAGGGCAGTTTTCCTTGATAATTTCTTGAAAGATGATGTCTAGGCTCTTTTTTTGATCATGGCTTTCAGATAGTCCAATAATTTTTAAATTCTCTCTCCTGGATCTATTTTCCAGGTCAGTTGTTTTTCCAATGAGATATTTCACATTGTTTTCAAATTTTTCATTCTTTTGGATTTGTTTTACTGTGTCTTAATTTCTCATAAAGTCACTATCTTCCAATTGCTCTATTCTAATTTTTAAGGAAGTATTTTCTTCAGTAATTTTGGACTTCCTTTTCCATTTGGCCAATTTTTCTTTTTAGGGCATTCTTCTCCTCATTGGCTTTTTGGACCTCTTTTGCCATTTGGGTTAGGCTGTTTTTTAAGGTGTTATTTTCTTCAGTATTTTTTTGGGTCTCCTTTAGCAAGCTTTTGACTTGTTTTTCATGATTTTCTTGCATCATGCTCATTTCTCTTCCCAGTTTTTCCTCTACTACTCTTACTTGCTTCTCAGAGTCCCTTTTGAGCTCTTTCAAAGCCTGGACTGATTCATATTTTTCTTGGAGGCTTTGGATGTGGAGCTTTGACTTTGTTGTCTTCTTCTGGTTGTATGTTTTGATCTTCTTTGTCACCAAAGTAAGATAATATAGTCTGACTCTTTTTGTGCTGCTTGCTCATGATCCTGCCAATTACTTGAGTTTTAAACTCTTTGTTAAGGTAAGAGTCTGCTTCCAATGTGGAGAATGTACTGTCCCAAGCTTTGGGGTTTTATATAGCTGTTTTCAGAGGTACTTGTAGGGACCTGTAAATTTTCACTTCTTGTAAGGTGATATGATAAGAGGCGAGGTGTTTACTGCTTTCCTGGCCTGTGCTCTGGTCTGTTAGTGACCACAAGCAGTCTTTTCTGTCTTAGAACTGTGAGGAAGGTTTCCTCTCCTCTGCCACTACAAGCTCCATGGCGCCAGCGCTTCTCCTCACCCCAGGACTGCCGCCTAGAACTGTGACCCAGATCCAAGCACGGGCAAAGCAACAGATTCCTGCCTCAGCACTGGCAGAGATCCCTGCAGTCCCCCTCTGATCAGCCACTTGATTCCCCCTCAGTCTGTGAGCCAGAAGCTCAGGATGCAGCTACCGCCCTGGGGCCCATGTACCCGGCTCTAAGACCTAACTCTTCTCTCACCGAAAAAACAGACTTTTCCCACTGACCTTCTGAGTTGTCTTTGGCGTTTGTGGGTTGAGAAATCTGGAAACTGCCACAGCTGCCCGTGATTCAGTCCTCTGAGGCCTGCTCCACGTTTGCTGTGGCTTGTGCCCCCGAGCCGTACTGCACGCCTCTCTACACCAGGTGTGATATACCTTTCCAATCAATCATCCAGATTGTCTTGGGCTGGAAATTTGGTTCACTCTGTCTTTTTTGTGGGTTCTGCTGCTTTAGAATTTGTTTAGAGCCATTTTTTATAGGTATTTGGAGGGGTTTGGGGGAGAGCTGAACAAGTCACTGCTTTCACTCTACCATCTTGGCTCTGCCTTCCTTATTTTATCATTCTTTAGAATAGAGAATGTTAAACATATACTAAAGTGAGTTCTTCCATATGTGTGGAAACTGATTACATTACATGAAACTGAATCTCTATGTACAACTTACTTTTCTTTTAAATAATAAATTCAACATATTACTTTCAAAGTTATCCTGCTTGTCAAGTTCATAAGCATTTATTAAGTGCTTCCTCCATGCCAGGCAGAGTATTAAGCATTTGATATACAAAGAAAGGCAAAACGGTCCCAGATCTCAAGGCACTCACATTCTAATGGGGCAAGCAAAACACACAACTATATACATACAAGATATACATGGGGGTAAATTGGAAATCATCTCAGAAGGATTTCATGTGACCTTCCTTCTGTTTTCTACTGTGCATTTCAAAAACATGTTTCAGTGACTTCTCTTCTATTTGGCAATCTTGTCCTTATCTTCTCTCTTTCTTCCTACTCTCTTGCCCCCATTGAGAGAAAAAACAAAACCAAACCTTGATAACAAATCAGCATAGTCAGGTAAAACAAATTTTCATGTTGACTGTGTCAGAAAAAGTATGTCTCATTCTTTGATTTAATTTAATTACCTCTCTGTAATAGGTGAGTATCATGCTTCATTCCTAGTACTCTGGAATCGTGCTTGGTCATTTCATTGATCAGAATTCTTCAGTTTTTCAAAATTGTCTTTATTATTTTTTTTAACATGGCCAATTTGGGATTTTGTTTTGCTTGATGATACATGTTACTAACAGAGGTTTGCTTTTCTTGCTTTCCCAAGGAGGGGGGGTAAGGTGAGAGGGAGAGAAGGTGGATCTTCCTTTGGGAAAAAAAATAGAAATAAATGACAAGTTGTCTTTACTATGTTGTTGTATAAATTGTTCTCTTGTTTCTGCTCATTTCACTCAGCATCAGTTCATATAACTATTCTCAGGTTTCTCTAGACCATTCCTTTCACCATTTCTCATAGTGCAATAATATTCCGTTACATTCATAGACCTTGATTTGTTCATCCGTTTTCCAATTGATGAGAACTCTCCTAGCTTGCAGAACTGCTGTAAATATTTTTGCTCACATGAATTCTCTTTCTCTTTCTTTGATGTCTTTGGGGTATAATCCTATTTGTGGTATCCTGGGTTCAAAGGATATGCATAGTTTAATGACTTTTTGGGCAAAGTTCTAAATTGCTTTCCAGAATTGTTGGAACAATTCACAGCTTCCCTATTAGTGAATTAGTATGCCTTTTTTCTTGAAGCCACTCCCTCTTCCTTTTGTAAATTTCCATTTTTCATTGAGTTAGTCTATTCAAGGGTGAATAGGAATTCACTAGGAGATCCGAAGAGAAAACATTCAGGTCATGGACAGGGATATTGTGAGCAAAGATGTGGAGGCAGGAAAGTATTGGCTGTGAATAGGGAAGATGATAAGTATTTTAATCTGGCTGGAGTTTAGGGTTTGTATAGGAGGGTAATAATTTAAGAACTAATCAATTGGCAAGTATTTATTTAATGCTTACTATGCTAGCCTTATCCTAAGTGCTAGTATACATAGGCAAAGTCTAACAGTCTCTACTCTTAAAGAGCTTATGTTTACTCTGGGGATGCAACATAATCTTGTATAAATAGATACAAAATAAATACAAGATCATTTTGGGAGGGAGAGGCATTGTCAGTTTGTGGGATCAGGTACCACCATTCTTTCAGGAACTTCCCTCTCCCCTACCTCAAGCTGTTTCTACCCACACAGATCTGGTTTCCTGTCCTTTCATAAAGCTACCACTTTAGTTCAGACCTTATCAGCTCTTTCATAGGCTATTTGAAATGCCTTCCAATTGTTCTTTCTTCTTTGAGTGTCTCCTTACTCCAGTCCATCCCACACATTGCTACCGAAATGTTTTTCCTAAAGTACAGGTCTGACCAAGCCTCTCCCTACTCTGTAACACTATAGGCTTCCCGCTGTTTCTAGGATCAAATATAAACTCCTCTGTTTAATTTTTAACGACCTTTACAGCCGAGCTACAACCTGTCTTTCCAACTTCATTGTACATTATTCCTCATTCTGTACTCTGTGATCCAAGTGAGCTTTCTTTCTATTCCTTTCCAGTCTTTGTGCCTTTGCATTTGCTGTATCTCAAGTCTGGAATGAGCTCTCTCCTCTTGTCTGCCTCATAGAATCCCTTTTCCTTCAAGACAAAGTTCTGGCATCATCTTTTTGTGAAACCTTTTGTAATCCCTTCAACTGCTAGTGCCCTCTCTCTCAAATGACCTTTTGTTTACTTTGTTATTTATACTTATCCTCTTTATATTCACTCCATATATATATATATATGTCTCTAGGTCCTTATTTTCTTCCTTTTTAGAGTTTCTTTTGACACATAGAAAAGCCACTTAAGTGGTTGTTAAGTAGTTGATGTAGACGATGGAACTTGAATTGAGCTTTAAAACTATGGAGGTGAGGACAAAGAAAACCAGAGTAGTTCCTGTGCCCACGTGGCAGCTGGGTCAGGTATTTGAAGGGTTGTTAGGTAGACTGGCTTTTTTTGGCCCCAGAGTACAGACTGAGTAGCAATAGCTAGAAGTTGCATAGAAGCAAAGTGAGGATAGATGTCAGGAAAAATCTTCTCACACTTAGAGCAGTGGTGATTCTGTCCTTGAAGGTTTTCAGTCTGAGCCTCCATGATCATTTGTCAGTTACCTTACAATGAGAATTACTTTTATATATGCCTTAAACTGGATGGCCTTTAACCTATATTGAGTTGCTTGCCTTTTCAATGAGGGTGGGTGGGGAGGGACAAAGGGAGAAAATTTGGAACCCAGAGTTTTAAAAACACATGTTTAAAAAAAAAAGTTTTCACATGCAACTGGGAAATAAGAAATACAGGAAATGGGTACAGAAGTCTATCCTGCCCTACAGGAAAATAGAAGGGGAAGGGGATAAGAGAAGGGGGGGGTAGAGATAGAAAAGAGGTCAGACTAGGGAAGGGGTATTCAGAATGCATGTCATGTTGGGGTGGGGGAGGAGCGAGATGGGGTAAAGATTTGGAGCTCAAAATCTTGTGGAAGTAAATGTTGAAAACTAAAAATAAATACATTTATAAGAAAAAGAAACTGGATGG
Source organism: Phascolarctos cinereus (assembly GCF_003287225.1). Lineage (NCBI taxonomy): Eukaryota > Metazoa > Chordata > Mammalia > Diprotodontia > Phascolarctidae > Phascolarctos > Phascolarctos cinereus. Next base: position 51,108,325 of record NW_027555736.1, on the reverse strand, counting down.
CCTCTGGGATTCCTTACAGCTCTTAAATTCTCTGATTCTGTGAGGGAGTAAGTTCCAGGCATGGGGATGGCCTATACAAAGGCATGCAGATAAGAGATGGATTTTTTTTGTGTGAAGAACACCAAGATACTTTTGACTGGATCATTCAGTGCATAAAGGTGAGTAATATATAATAAACCTGGAAAGGTAGATTTGAGCAATGTTTTAAAGGGCTTCCAATGGCAAACAGGAATTTATAGTTGATCCTAGAGTCATTTTGGAGTTAATTGAGCAGGGAAATGGTATAGTGATAATTGTGCTTTAGGAATATCACTTTACCAATTGTATGGAGAAGATGGAGCCCCATTAGGAGGCTGTTGCACTAGTCAGGGTAAAAGGTGAACAGTACCTGAACTAACATCATAGAGAGATGGAGACAGATGTTGTAGAGGTACAGTCTACAGATTTGACAACTGATGGGATATTTGTGGAGAAGGTGAGGGAGTTGAATATTATACTGAATTTTTGAACCTGGAAGACTGAAGGATGGTAGTGCCTTTAGTAGAAATAATGATGTTAGGAAGAGGGGTGGGTTTTTGGGGGAAATTAATTCTATTTTGTATGTAATGAGTTTGAGATTCCTTCAGGGCATCTGGTTTTAAATGTCCAATAGGCATTTGGTAACGTAGGGCAGCTAGGATAGAGTGCTAGGCCTGAAGTCCAGAAGACTCATTTTCATGAGTTCAAATCTGGCTTAGACGCTCACTAACTATGTGACCCTGGGCAGATCATTTAATCCTATTTGCCTCAGTTCCTCATCTGTAATATGAGCTGGAGAAGGAAATGGCAAACCACTGTAGTATCTTTACCAAGAAAACCCCAAATGGGGTCATGGAGAGTCAGACACAACTTAAATGACTGAACAACAACAACACCAGTGTAGGGCTGGATCAGTAGAGAAACTAGGACTACAGAGAAGGCTGAAAAAGTAGGATTGTATCTGATGGAAAGTTTTGAATGCCAGACTAAGGAGTATTGTAGATCTTGTATTATCTGGCCAAAAAAGGGGGGGGGGCAGCTAGGTGGCACATTAGATAGAGCATTGGCCCTGGAGTCAGGAGGACCTGAGTTCAGATGCCACCTCACCCTGAGCAAGTCACTTAATCCCAATTGCCTCGCCAAAAAAAAAAAAAAGATCTGGCCACAGACTGGACTTGGACTGAAGGTTTAAGTTGCATTTGAGGAAATTTATCTTCTAGCTCTAGACAGCTTTGTTAGAATGGAAAGGAGGGACCTGAGTGGATTTGCTTATCAGTGGTGAAGCAGATTGGGTGTGTAAGAAAACTCAAGGTACTTTGCTTCTTCCAGACCTCTATTAATGGTCAGCAGACTTGGGTTTTTAGGTGAAGTCTAGGGCTACTTCCAGAGAGGTTTTATCTATGTACATTTCCACTCGTTGGAGAGTAATGGGATAATACAGCAGTTCTTCTTTTGTAGCTTTGTATTGTGCCACAGAAAAACAGGCGTCTCATTTTGTAGTTTGTATATGTTTGTCAGCAGCAAGAAAAGAGGGACTGTGTTATGTGAATGAGGATTGTGTCACATGCCTAGAAGTGGTTATATGAGGCCTTTGAGATTTAAAAAAAAAGGGAGTTAAATCTCTTTGGAGGAAGAGAAGGCATATTACATTTTTCTCTTACACAGTTCTCTCTTAAAATAAGGGTGGTGAGTTTCTCTAAAAGTAGGAATGATTAAAACTGATTTACTTATATATTTCATAGGAATATTAAAGGGGAGAAAAATTATAGTTTTAACTATTAACACAACTTTTTTAGAGCAGAAAGGGATGAGATTAACTAGTTCTCCTATTTTACACAAGTTCAATTCCATATCATCATATAGCTATGGTTTCCTTCTAGTAAGATGTTCTTTTTATTATACTGCATTGATTAATACTCTCAAAGGTTTGGTTACATGTGGAATGCCTAAGAGGTGACAAAATGGTAGTCATATTTTTAAGTTCATTTTTTGTCTCTGGCTCTTAGGGTATATACTGCCATCACCCAATCCCCTGAATTATTGACCTTTTAAGCATTGTAAATTGTGATCTATGTCCTTTGGAGTTCTACTCTTGGGTAATGGATACCAGGGTTTGAAAAACCATCTAAATAAATGAATTTAGCATTTATTAAGCATTCTCAAGCACTTAAGTACTTACTATGTGCAAAGCAATGTGCTTTTCCTGATCCTTCAACTGTTCATGCCCTCCCTCCCAAATTATCTTAGATTTAACTGCTTAATACATATTTATACTTAATGTCTGTACATTCATTCTGTACATATTTTTATGTGTTTTTGCTTTCTCCTCCATTAGAATGTAAGCTCATTCTAAATAGGGATTGTTTTATTCCTTGTGTTTGTATCCCTGGCATCTAGCACCATGCCTGGCACGTATTTGCTAAATAAATCCTTGTTGTTTGGTTAATTGATTGCTAAGCACTTGAGATACAAATAGAAAAGCAAAAATAATCTTTGCTTTCAAAGAGCCCATGTTCTAATAGGACAAGACAACACATATCAAGACATTATATACTAATCTCATGTTCTGTAGGGTGTAGTGGCAAAGCACATAGTAGTGGATCTTTTAAAATGTCTTTTCAGTTGATAAAACCAAATCTGTTTCTTTTATTTAACCATTTCATGGTTGCAAGGACTTTGGTTGGTGAGAATTTTGTTTTCTAGGTCTTTGGTTGTTGTGGCTACCAAGGGGATTGGTGTTTGCAGTAACTGAAAGGGCAGTTGCCAGATTGTTTTCACAAGGGTTGTTCTCCTGTGTGATGGCTGCCAGGTTGGAAACAGAATAGGTGGGGGGGAGGGGAAAGCTCTTCCCAGAGCTCTTGGGCTTTCTTGTTCTTTGGTAACAGCTGGCTAGTGGTTGGTATTTGCATTAATCAGAAGAGTCCTTTGCTGAGAGGCTGAAACATAAGGTTGTAAGCTATGTCTTAGAAATTGTTTATTTTCCCTGCTTTTGTGATACTGCTAGCCTTCTGGATTGGAAGAGTAGCACTAGATATTTCTTTTGCTGGGTGTCAGCATTGACTGAGCTATCTGGGTTAGTTTTTGTCTGTGGTCAACAGGCAGCTGATTTCCAACTTTAATTTTATAGCAGCTGTGATCAAAATGTAGTGTGGGAGTGATCTATATAGCCTTTCACAATCCCTATTTCAAGTTTGACATTTTTAGTTTCTGCTGAGCTTTAGTTCCCTGTTAATTGTTCATGCTGATAGCAGTGCCAGCAGTTCTGCCCCCAGTGGAGTCCAGAGTACTGAATTAAAAAAGAAATCATTCAAGCATCTGTGATAATGTGGTGATTGCTAATGGTATATCACAGAACTGAGGATTTCAGCAAGAAGGTTGAGGTAGTGGTGTTGCACTAGACTGAAGGCTTCAAAATCAGGAAGTGACCATTAACTTACACCTGTGTTTTATATTTCCAGGAAAACTTATAAGAATGGCTTTTGCCTTTTAGAAATCTATGATCAATGTTTGCTCTTTCTTGGTTGATGGAGGCCTTAATTAACAGAGTGAGCAAACTGAAATCCTAAGAGGTTGCTCACTACTGCTGTTACTTAAGCAAAACTTCCTTGGTGGTCCATTTAGGTAGACATATGTTACCTCACCACTTATCTGATGGAAACTCAGTAAGCTCTTCAGGTGCGAGCCTTGGTAGACAATACCCCAGATTGCTGCAGATGCCAGTCCCTCAGTAGCTACAATTATTAAACACTTGGAAAAGAAAGTACTCACCAAGCAAAGTCCTTGCAACCATAAAATGGTTCAAAACAAGAAACTAATATGGTTTCTGTCAATTGAAAAGACATTTTAAAAGATCTGTTATTATCTGCCTTGCCTCTGCACCCTGTCCTGGTTCTGTCCTGGGCCATTTTCTCTTCTTTATACTAGCTCATTTGGTGATTTTATTAGCTCCTAAGAATTCTGTTATTATCTCTATGCCAGTGATTCTCAGATCTATTTTTTTTTGTTTTATTGTTATGGTGTGCTTTTAAATTATGTTTAGAGGTTATCTCCCTTCAGTGAGAGGTCTCTTATAACAAAGTAAAGCAATTAATTAAAACTAATAATATACCTGAAAGTGCATGAAACAGTACACATCTGTAGCACCCCCATCTGTATTTAAAAAAATTAACAAATCTGTTTTTCTCTCTTACACTCTACCCAATTGAGAAAAAGCAAAGACAGATTCCTTGTAACAAATATGTACAGTCAAGCAAGACACATTTTAATTGTTGTATACTATATGTATATACACACACACACACACACATATAGTGTGAATATATGTATATACATATATACCCATGTATGTACACATATACATATACCTATGTACATACATACATATAAATATCTCATTCTGCATCCCAACCAGCATGTTTTATCTTTGGTCCCCTAAAATTATGGATAGTTATTGTGTTGATCATAGTTCTTACAGCTTTCAAACTTGTTTGCTTTTTACAGTGTTGTTATTGTTTTCCTGTTATTGTTGTACATTGTTTTCCTGGTTCTGCTTATTTCATTCTTTATCCATTTATATGAGTCTTCAGATTTGTTCATTTTTATAATATTGATGTTATAGTATGAAGCAGTGGTGTTAAACTCAAATAGAAATGGAGGCCACTAAACTGTACATAAGGATCCTTGAGGGGTACATATTGACTTAGAAAACCACATATTAATATCACCTAGGTTTTATGGTATTTTTATTTATTTTATTAAATATTTTCCAGTTATATTTAATTGCACTTGGCAGTGTTGCAATCTTATTAATTGTTCTTCTGAAGATTCAACAGTTTGTATATGATTTCCATGTCTTTTTAAAAGTCATTATTTCTTCATTTCTTACAGTGCAATAGGATTTCATCACATTCGTGTATTACAGTTTATTCATCTGTTCTTCAAATGATGGACATTCCTTTAGTTTTTAGGGTTTTTTGCCACCATAGCTATAAATATTTTTGTCTAAATGAGGTTTTTTTTAAATTGTCTTTGAATTATAGGCCTAGCAGTGTTTTAGCTGGCTCAAAGGGCATGCGCTGTTTGGTAACTTATTGTGTATAAGTCCAAACTGATTTCCAGAATAGTTGTATCGATTCATAGGTCCGCCAACAGTGCTTTAATGTACCTGGTTTCCTGCAGATCCTATAATGTTTATCATTTTCCTTTTTTTATCATCTTTTCATTGATGAATGTGGGGTGGAATCTCATAATTGTTTTAATTTGCATTTATCAAATTAGTAGTGTTTTTGGAGCAATTTTCATGTGGCTATGGGTTTCTTCCCTTGAGAATTGCCTGTTTGTAGGCAGTTTTCAGACAAAGAAATCAAGGTATCCATAGCCATATGAAAAAACGCTCTAAATCACTGTTCATTAGAGAAAAGCAAATTAAACAATTCTGAGTTACTACCTTATACCCATCAGATTGGCTAATATGACAGAAAAGGAAAATGATAAAAGTTGGAAGGGATGTGGGAAATTTGGGATGCCAGTGCACTATTGGTGGAGTTGTGAATTAATCCAACCATTCTGGAGAGCAATTTGGGACTATACCCAAAGGGCTACAAAACTCTGCGTACCATTTGATCTAGCAATACCGCTACTAGATCTGTATCTCAAAGAGATAAAAAAAGAGGGGAAAGGACCCATTTGTACAAAAATATTTATAACAGCTCTTTTTATGGTGACAAAGAATTGGAAATTGAGGGGATGCCTATCAATTGGGGAATGGCTGAACAAGTTGTGGTATATGATTGTGATGGAATTCTATTGTGCTATAAGAAATGATGAGCAAGATGATTTCAGAAAAACCTGGAAAGACCTACATGAACTGATGCAGAGTGAAGTGAACCAGGAGGACATTGTACCGATGGTTGTCCTTTGTTTTCGAAGAGGACCAAAATGTCATCACTGCTAGAGTCAAGTTATAGTGTGTCCGACTGTGGCTGATCAGACCAATACAAGCTCAGAATGCGCTACCACAGCTCGAGTACAAATAGTCCACGTGAACATTTGGGATAGATTTTTCTAAATTTGCTCATCTTGCTTTTCTTTTGAGCTGCTTTAATTCTGCTTTGCTCATAGAGCACAGCACCATCTCTGATGAAGGCACACCATGCTGAGTGGACCTGTGCCAGTGTTTCCCATGTCACACAATCAGTTCTAAAGTTCTTAAGTAAGAGACCTTGAGAGTGTCCTTGTATTGCTTCATCTGACCACCATGTGAACACTTGCCCTATGTGAGTTCTTCATAAAATACTCTTTTAGACTTAAAATAGTTTTTTTGGCAAGTGTATGTTTTGCATTCGAACAATGTGGCCAGCCCATCTGAGTTGCACTCTCTGGAGGAGAGTTTGAATGCTTGGCATTGTAATATTGCAATTTATAATGATAATCAACTATGAATGACTTAGCTGTTCTTAGCAATATAATGATCTAAGACAGGGGTGGGGAACCTGCGGGCTCGAGGCTAAATGTAGCCTTCTAAGTCCTTGGATGCAGCCTTTTGACTGAGTCCAAATTTTACAGAACAAATTCTTTTTTTTAAGGGGATTAATTAGATTCTAAGACAATTCCAAAGGATTTGTGATGAAAAATGCTATCCACCTCCAGAGAAAGAACTGATGAAGTCTGAATGCAGATCAAAGCATATTATTTTTCCATTTTGTTTTTTTGTGTGGGATTTTTTTTAAGTCTGTTTTCTTTCACAACATGACTAATATGGAAATATATTTTGTATGACTGTACGTGTGTAACCTATATCATATTGTTTACTGTCTCAGGGAGAGAGGGAAAGAGAGAATTTAGAACTCAAAATTTGAAAAAATGAATGTTAAAAATTGTTTTTACATGTAAATATGGAAAAAACGAAATATTATTAAAAAACAAAACAAAAAAGAGAATTGCCTTTCATGTCCTTAGACCATTTAAAAAAATTTTTTTTTAGGCAATTGAGGTTAAGTGACTTGCCCAGGGCACACAGCTAGTAAATGCCAGGTGTTTGGTCTGAGACTGGATTTGAATTCAGGTCCTCCTGACTTCAGGGCCCGTGCTCTATCCACTGCGCCACCTAGCTGCTCCTGACCATTTTTCAATTATGGCTCTTTTTCTCATGAATTTGAATCAGTTCCTTATGTAGATTGGAAATGAGACCTTTGCAAGGCAAACTTGCAAAGATTTTCCCCTAGTCAATTGTTTCTCTTTTAATCTTAGCAAAATCATGGGATTTGTTTGGGTGAAAACTTTTAAATTTTATGTAATCAAAATTAGTCATTTTATCTTCTGTAATCATTTTTATCCCTTATTTGGTCATTAACTTTTCTCTTATTCACAGATCTGATTAATAATTTTTTCCATGTTTCCATAATTTGTTTATGATATGACCTTTTATTACCTAGGTTACATACTCATTTAGAGCTTATATATGTGTAAGATGTGAGGTATTAGTCCAGATCTCATTTCTTCAATATTCTATTTTCCCAGAAGTTTTTGTCAAGTAGTCCTTATCCCAGTAACTTGGGTCTTTACTTTTATCAACTACTGGGACACAGTTTCTGTATAACATATAACTAAAATGTTCCACTGATTAATCTATTTTTTTAACCAGTACTAATTTTTGAAAAATAATTATTACTCTTTGCAGTATAATTTGAGTCCTGGCACTATTATATTCCCTTCATTCCTATTTCCTTTCATTATTTTTCTTCAGTTTCCTGACCCTTTTTAACCTCCTTATGCATTTCATTGGTTTTTTTTTCTATTTCTAAATGTAATGTTTTGGTAGTTTGATATAGCATTGAATAAATTAATGTAGTTTGTTTTTTCTTTTTTATTATAGTGGCTCATCTTACTCATGAGCACTTACTACTTTTCCAGTTATTTAAGTTTTATTTTTGTGAATAGTTTATACTTGTATTTATATAGTTCTTGTAGGTATCTTGGAAAGTAGACTTCCAGGTATTGTATGCATTCTGTAGTAATTTTAAATGGAATTTCTTTTTCTCTCTCTTCCTGCTGGGTTTAATTGCTATTATATAGAAATGCTGGTGATTTGTGTGAATTTATTTTGTATCCTACAAGTTTCATGAAGTTATTAATTGTCCCAATTAATTTTTAAAATTAACTTTTTAGGGGCAGTTAGGTGGCGCAGTGAATAGAGCACCGGCCCTGAAGTCAGGAGGACCTGAGTTCAAATTTGGCCTCAGACAAAAACACATGACACTAACTAGCTGTGTGACCCTGGGCAAGTCACTTAACCCCAATTATCTAAAAATTAAAAAAAAGCCCAACAAAACAAAAATTGACTTTTTAGGAGTCTCTAAGTGCACCATCATATCATCTACTAAAAGTGATAACTTTATTTCTCCTTTACTATGGTTATTGCCTCAATTTCTTTTTCTTATCATATTGTTTCTGTCAGAATTTCTAGCACAAGTGAAGTGGAAATGATGGACATCCTTTTTTCAGCCTTGGATTTATTGGAGTAGATTCTAGTTTATCTCTTTTACATATAATGGTAGCCCTTGATGTATACTATCTATTATTTTAGTGAAAGGTCCATTTACTCCTATATTTTCTAGTGTTTTTAACAAAAATGAACGTTGTATTTGTCAAAAACCTTCTCTGTATCTTTTGATGTAACCATGCGATTTTGGTTGATTAATTCATATGGTTAAGTTTATAGTTTTCCTGATATTAAACTAATGCTACATTCTTGGTATAAATCCAGCCTGGTCATGGTATATAACTTTGTGATATGTTGTTTCAGCCTTTTTTGCTAACACTTTATTTAACATTTTGCATCTGTGTTCATTAGAGATACTCGTCTGTAATTTTTCTTTTCTGCTTTGTTTTTTCTGGTTTATGTATTGAGATCATATTGTATCATAGAAGGAATTTGGTGTTATCCCTTCTTCTTCTTTTTTTTTGTGAGGCAGTTGGGGCTAAGTGACTTGCCCAGGGTCACACAACTAGTACGTGTCAAGTGTTTGGTCTGAGGCCGGATTTGAACTCAGGTCCTCCTGACTTCAGGGCTGGTGCTCTATCCACTGTGCCACCTAGCTGCCCCCTATTATCCCTTCTTTTGCTATTTTTGCAAACAATTTATGTAATATTGGAATTAATCTTTCTTTGAATGATAGAATTCAGTTGTGAATACAACTGGTGCTGGAGCTTTTTCCCTTTGGAAATTCATTTATGGCTTGTCTGCTTTATTCCTCTGAAATGATATTGTTTAAATTCTCTATTTCTTGTTCTTGTTCAGATTTTTGTAAATATTCATTTATTCATTTAGGTTGTTATTTTTGGTATTTAGTTGGGCAAAATTGTTTCTAACAATATCCTTTGTGTTTTCATTCATTGTTAATTTATTTTTATATACTGGTGGTAATGTGATTTTCTGCTTTTTTTTGTCAAATTAGCTAATGGCTTATCTGTTTGTTTTTTAAAAACAACTTTTAAAATTTATTTTTATTAATTTAGTGTTTTTTGTTTGTTTTAAATTTTATTAATTTCCTTAATTTTCAAGATTTCTATTTTAGTGTTTAATTGGGGTTTAAAATTTATTGGTTTTCTAGTATTTTTAGTTGTATTCCCAATTCGTTGATTTTTTTCCTTTAACAACTGCTTTGGTAGCATCCTTCAAATTGTGGAATGTTGTTTCATTGTTGTCATTATCAGTAATGAAATTGTCCTTTCTGTGATTTGTTCCTTGATGTACCAGTCTTTAGGATTAAGTTATTTAGTCTCAGTTGACTTTTAATACTTTTTGAAACAGCCCTTTAATATAATTTCTTGCATTATGATAAGAATGTGAATAATACTCTGCTTTTCTGAATTTGTGACATTTTTGTGTCTTAAGATATGATCAGTTTTTGTAAAGATACCATATACAACTGAGAAATATCTATATCCCTTTCTAGTTCTATTTGTTAATCACCAGAGGTCTATCTAGTTTTTCTAAAATTCTATTCAGATCCCTAACACATTTATTTATTTATTTGCTTATTTACTTATTCATTTATTCATTCATCTATTTATTTATTTTAGTTATTTACTTATTTATTTTTGTTAGATTGATCTAGAGCTGATGGGGTAAATTTAGAATCCTGCTATTATAATTTTATTTTTTACTTTTCTTTGTAATTGATTTAGTTTTTCCTTTAAATATTTGGAAGTTATGCTCTTGGATGCATATAAGTTAAGTATTAAAATGAGCTCATTATTACTTTAAGCAAAATATAGTTTCCCTTTTTATCTCTTTTAATAAAGTTTATTTTCATTGTTGATTTGTCTGAAGTCACAATTGCTACCCTTCTTTGTGTGTGTGTGTGTGTGTGTGTGTGTGTGTGTTTAGTTGTGGCATAATTGATTTTGCTTTGACTTCTTATTTTAACAGTGAATCTTTATATTTCAGGTGTATTTTCTGTAAACAATATGTTGTTAGATTTTTCTTTCTAGTTCATTCTACCAACCTCTTTTATGGATAAGTTTATCTAATTTACATTTATAGTTATGATAGTCAATTGTTTATTTCCTTCCAATCTACTCTCTCATACTTTCTGCTTTTTTCTCCCTTTTGATTTCAAGTTGTTGCCCTCCTTCCCACACCACTTTGACCTTCTTTTCACTTTTCTATCTCTAAATTTATAGTTTGTTTTGCTTTTGCTTATATTCATTCTTCCTTGAATCTATCCTTCCTCTTATATTCCCCTTTCCTCTCTTCTTGTTCCTATCTGTATCCCTGTTGGGTTGAATATGTTTTTACACCAAACTCTGTATGTGTATTGCCCCCTTTTGACCAGTTTAAGTGAAGTTAAAGTTGATAATCCCCCTCCCCTATTTCTTCTATATTTGTGTCTATTTTTTACTTGACAACCCAATTGTGTTAACAAATTTCCCATCTTTTCTCTCATTTTGCCCCAAATGTATGATCCCCTCCTTTTTCTTATTTCATAAATCTTCAAAACATAACAAAACTATTTATAGGTCTTCAGTCTCAATTGACTACTTCTGAAAGGCTATTGAAAGGATTAGGTTAACCCTAATCTCCATCCATTAGAAAGTAAACAGTTTATCTGTAAAAAGTCCCTTCTGATTGTTCACTTATAATTACTTTTTTTCTTTTTCTATTGTCTCTTACATTTCTATTTCAGAATTCCTTTTCAACTCTGATTGTTTCATCAAAATATCAGAAAATTCCTTATTTCGTTAAAGGTCCATTTTTTTTCCTCTTAGGATTATATTCAGTTTTGCTGATTAAGGTATTCTTGATTGTAGACCTTTCTCTTTTGTCTTTTGGAATATCTCATTCCATGTGCCCTGCCTTTTTTTTTTTTTTAATAGTGATAGCTGCTAAATCTTGTATAATCCTGATTGTATTTACTTGATATTTGAATTCTGTCTTTTGGGTTGCTCATAGTATTTTTTTCTTCTCTTTGGAAACTCTGGATTTTGGCTGTGACATTCCTGGAAGTTTTCATTTTGGAGTTTCTTTCAGGAGGTGATCAGTAGTTTCTTTCTATTTTTGCCTTTTTCTTTTGCTTTAATATTTCTGGGATATTTTCCTTAATGATTTTTTTGAAATGCAATATCCATTCTTTTTTTTTCCCCTTGTCATAGATTTTAAATAATCCTATGATTCTTAATTTATCTCTTCTTGATCTGTTTTCCAGGTGAGTATGTACATATTCCTTTATTTTCTCATTCTTTTGACTTTGTATTTAAGAATTCTTGTCTCCTGGAGTTATTAATGTCTCTTTGGTTCATTCTGATTTTTAAGGATTTTGTTAATAGGGTAAGTTTGTTTAACTGTTAATCCTTTTTCTAGTTCTTTTCTATTGTACTTTTTCTTTTATAATGGCCTTTTAAAACTCTTGCATCATTTCTTTGAAGAATTCTGATTGTTCTTGTGGGCAAGCTGTTTTTTCCTTTTATGTTTTGATTGGTAGTGTTTTTGAGTAGCTCTTCTCTTCTGGGTATGTGTCTTGATCATCCCTGGCTTCATAAAAGACATTCATTCATTCATTCATTCATCTATTTATTTGGTTGCTCTTTTTTTGTTGCGAGGCCTTAGGAGTTGAATTCTAGGTCTCCCTTGCTCTGGGGATCAAATTCAGTGGAGGACCTTTCCTTTGCCTCAGTGTTCTTTAGGTCAGAGTCTTCCTTTAGTTGGGTTAGGCATAGTTTCAATCTATGCCTTTTGCTTCACCGTGGACACCAAGTTCTCTTCTCCCATGATCGGCCTAAGTTGAAGTCCTTTCCTTTGGATGAGGTGAGAAAGGAATTAGAGGACTGTTCTTTAATCCTTTGTTGAATCTGAGGTTGCCCACCTCTGGTGGTCACTGAGTTCTTTTCCTTGAGGGGAACGTGAGGAAGGGGAGGGGGAGAAGAGGAAAAAGGAACTTTTTATTTTTATTTACCTCTTTACATTAAGGTCCTTTTCTAGTCAACTGTTTCCTTGAGTTGTAGGCTTTTTCCTTCACATTGACATGTATGTTTTTTTCCCCTTAGAGCATATATGAGGTGGGTTTAAAAAAAATTTTATATTTATATATATATATATATATATATATATATATATATATATACACACACACACACACACACATATATATACACACATATACGTATATAATGTAAATCTTTCAGTTTTACTTTAGTCCCTCAGGGGAGTTCTTCCTTTAGCCTTCTCTTTCATCCTTCAGGGTATCTGGGTACAGTTTGTATAAGGTGTGAATTGCTTAGTTTAATGTTGGGATGAAGCTGAGCTATACTGTTTTCTTCTTCTCTGCCATCTTGGTCTTGTGTCCCGTTATGTAATAAAATGATTCCAGCTGCTAGCAATGGTGAACTTGGAACAGAGGGCTCAGTGTAATTAAATCTCCAGAGTAAAGAATTTGAAATTGGTTCTTATTCATTGCAGCAAATAGGTTTTACCAGTTTCAATATTATATATCCGTAGCAAAGAAAAATAGTGACTCCAGAGATTTATACATGAAGAAATTACCTGTGAGCCATTTCCTTACAAGTTAATGTTTGAATGCACTGTATATCTGGAGAATTCAATCAGAGGTAAGTTTTTGGTGGATGGCTATGGCAAGCAGGATAAAAAATTAGGGTGTTGTATGAATGTTCTGTGACTTATGTTACTTATTGGGATTTTATAACCAAGAGCTAAAAGTTGAAGAATATTTTAACTTCTTAGGACTCAAGAATTCTCCAAAAGGCTTCACTTTGTGTAGACTCTCCATTTTGCTTCCTCTTTGAGTATTCCATTTTTTTCCACTCTTTTGCATTCTTTTTCACTTGTCTTTTTGTTTATCTTTCTCTGAGTTTTCTTGGAAATGAATTGAAACTGATTAGAGGTATAGATTTCCAGAGCCCCACAAGGTCAAGGTTTCAGAGTTGACCATTTTTTGTTCTGGTATAAGACAGTCTATGTAGAGTGAACAGGGAAGGAGAAGAAAGGAAGAAGAGGAAAAAAGGAAGGCAGTATGAAAATGACTGAAATCATAAACTGGCCATGATAGTTTTTTTTATCTGTTACAAGGCTGGTGGGCTTATGTTGATGTAGGCAAAGTCTATGAAAATGTATTATCAGGAATTTGGAGTAAATCAGTGGTCTTTTTCTCCTTTCTTGGGGAAGAATTATTTCCCCTAAAGTATAGGTCTGATCATATTACTTCTTACCTCCATTCCCATTTAATAAACTACAGTACATTCCTATTTAGATAGAAAATATAAAATCCTCTGTTTGGCATTCAAAGTTCTTCACAACCTGGTTTGATCCTGCCTTTCTCTCCAGGTACTTATTAAAAAAATTTTTTTTCTTTCTTTTTTTTAAATTTTCAACATTCACTTTTATAAGATTTTGAGTTCCAAATTTTTCCCCCTTCCTCCCCTCGCCTCTCCCCTCAGATGGCAATGCAATCTGATATGGTCTATACATGTACAATCATATTAAACATATTTCCACATTAGTCATGTTGTGAAAGAAGAATGAGAATGAAAGGGGCAAACCATGAGAAAGAAAAAACAAAAAACAAAAAAAGTGAAAATAGTAAGCTTTGATCTATATTCAGACTCCATAGTTCTTTCTCTGGATATAGATAGCATTTTCCATCATGAGCTTTTTGGAATTGTTTTAGATCATTGTATTATTGAGAAGAGCTAGGTCTAGTTGACCGTTGCATAATGTCGCTGTTACTATGTATAGTGTTCTCCTGGTTCTGCTCACTTTACTTAGCATCAGTTTGTGTAGGTCTTTCCAGATTTTTCTGAAATCAGCCTGCTCATCATCTCTTACAGAATAGTAGTATTCCATTGCATTCCTATATCACAACTTGTTCAGCCATTTCCCGATTCATGGGCATTCCCTCAATTTCCAGTTCTTTGTCATCACATAAAGAGCTGCTGTAAATATTTTTGTACATGAAGTCCCTTTTCCATTTTTTATGATCTCTTTGGGATATAGACTTAGTAGTGGTATTGCTGGATCACAATGTATGCACAGTTTGATAGCCATTTGAGCATAGTTCCAAATTGCTCTCCAGAATGGTTGGATCAGTTCATAACTCTGGTAATAATGCATCAGTGTTCCAGTTTTCCCACATCTTTTCCAGCATTTATCAGTTTCCTTTTTTTCCTATTAGCCAATCTGATAGGTATACGGTGGTACCTCAGAGCTGTTTAAATTTGCATTTCTCTAATCAATAGTGATTTAGAGCATTTTTTTCATGTGACATAGATAGCTTTAATTTCTTCATCTGAAAACTTCCTGTTCATATCCTTTGACCATTTATCAATTGGGGAATAGCTTGTATTTTTTTATAAATTTGACTTTGTTCTCTATATATTTTAGAAATGAGGCCTTTATCAGAGACACTAGCTATAAAAATTGTTTCCCAGCTTTCTGCTTTCCTTCTCATCTTGGTTGTATTGGATTTGTTTGTGCAAAAGCTTTTTAATTTAATGTAATCAAAATTATCCATTTTGTATTTCATAATGTTCTCTATCACTTGTTGGGTCATAAACTCTTTCGTTCTCCATAGATCTGACAGGTAAACTATTCCTTGCTCTCCTAATTTGCTTATAGTATCACTCTTTATGTCTAAATCATACATCCATTTTGACCTTATCTTGGTGTATGGTATAAGATGTTGGTCTATGCCTAGTTTCTGCCATACTGTTTTCCAGTTTTCTCTGCAGTTTGTATCAAGTAGTGAATTCTTATCCCAGAAGCTGGAATCTTTGGGTTTATCAAACAGTAGATTGCTGTAGTCATTGACTGCTGTGTCTTGTCTAACCTATTCCATTGATCTACCACTCTATTTCTTAGCCAGGACCAACTAGTTTTGATGATTGCTACTTTATAATATAGTTTTAGACCTGGTATGGCTAGGCATTTCTTTTCATCAGTTTCCTTGATATTCTTGACCTTTTCTTCTATAGTTTGATTGGTATGGCACTGAATAAGTAAATTGATTTAGGTAGAATTATCATTTTTATTATATTAGCTCAGCCTACCTATGAGCGACTGATATTTTTCCAGTTATTTAGATCTGACTTTATTTGTGTGAAAAATGTCTTTGTAATTGTATTCATATAGTTCCTGGGTTTGCATTGGCAGGTAGACTTCCAAATATTTTATATTGTCTACAGTTGCTTTAAATGAAGCGCTTTTTTTTTCTTTTTGGTGAGTTGATCAGGGTTAAGTGACTTGCACAGGGTCACACACCTAGTAAGTATCAAGTGTCTGAGGCTGGATTTGAACTCAGCTCCTCCTTACTCCAAGACTGGAGCTCTATTCACTTCACCACAGCTGCTCCTATTTTTTTTTTCCTTTTCAGTGAGGCAGTTGGGGTTAAGTGGCTTACTCAGGGGTCACGCAGCTAGTAAGTATCAGGTGACTGAGGCCGGATTTGCAGTTATTTAAATGGAATTTCTCTTTTTATCTCTTGCTGCTGGGCTTTGTTAGTAATATATAGAAACGCCCATGATTTATGTGGGTTTATTTTATATCCTGCAACTTTGCTAAAGTTGTTAATTATTTCATGTAGTTTTTAAATTGATTCTCTAGGATTCTCTAAGTATACCATCATATCATCTGCAAAAAGTGATACTTTTATTGCCTATTCTAATTCCTTTAATTTCTTTTTCTTTTCTTATTGCTAAAGTTAACATTTCTAGTACAATATTGAATAACAGTAGTAAAAATGGATATCCTTATTTGACTCCTAATCTTACTAGAAATGCTTCTAGCTTATCCCCATTACATATAGTGCTTGCTGATGGTTTTAGGTAGATGCTACTTATCATTTTAAGGAAAACTCCATTTATTCCTGTGCTGTCTGATGTTTTTAATAGGAATGGGTGCTGTATTTTGTTAGAAGCTTTTTCTTTATCTGTTGAGATAATCATATGATTTCTGTTAATTTTATTATTGATGTGGTCAATTATGCAAATAATTTTTCTAGTATCAACCAGCCCTGCATTCTCTCTAGATACTTTTCTAGTCCAGCCAAACCAGCCTTACTGGTTCTCATGCAGGACACTGAGTTTCCTGACTCCATGCCTTTACCCTGGCCATTCCCCTTGCCTGGAATTTACTTCTTCATCTCTGCCTCTTGGAATCCATGGTTCCCATCAGGATTTAGCTTAGGTGCCACCTTCTGCATGAAGCCTTTACTCTTTCTCCTTAGCTTCTGATGCATTCCTCACCACTGTTACTTTTGCATCTGTTTCATAGATAGATCTCATAGTAGATCAGATAAGATAGGATTATCCTTATACTCAGAAAGATACCTTTTAGCAGGTTGAATGATAACTATAAGATTCTTCAGGGTGGATGAGTAACTTAAAAAGTAGAAGGAAACAAACATGAAAGTTGAACCTCCTCCTTAGCTTTAACTCTTTGTGGTATGAGCTATATGTTATGTATGCTTTTTTTCAGGAAGGTTAAGACCAGTCCCTATGGACTTGTGTAGGATTCTTCTAATATTGTCAACACAATATTTTGAAAAGTCATAGGAGCTTTCAAGATCTTAAGGCTTAGGTAACAGTCTTTGGATAGATGGTGGACATTTGAAACAGCCCTACTACATTATATATATATATATATATATATAACCTTTTAAGGGTCATAACGCTGTTCCTTTTCAAAAACCCTGTGAGTTAGGTGATTCCAGTATTACTATTCCCACTTTATAAATGAAGAAGCTGACTCAGAGAAGTTAAAAATCACTAAGTTCCCATTCATACAGGAAAAACAAAATCTGATAATTCTGTTTGCCTAATTCAGATATTTCCAAAAGTGGTGAAATAGGCTATCTAGTATGTAGTGTACCAAGGCCAAAGGTGAGCTATAAAATTGAGTGATATATACAAGGTTACAAAATAACATATATGTAGCATTTTAAAGTTTACAAAGCATTTTATATACTTTTTATTTTGTCTTAGTTATGTCATGAAAATCTCTGATAGGTTATTCCCATTTTACAAAGCAAGAATTTTACAAAGAACCCAGAGGTTAAATGACTGGCCCAATCAGTAAGAATCTGAGGAAGGATTTAACTTGGGTCTTACTGACTTCAGTTTAGTATTCTCTACTTTACCCTGTTAATCTCGGTTTGCTTTATCCATATTAGAAATAATACTTCAGCAGTCCACTTCTCTTAGCAGCAAGGATGTCCAATGTAAACAAGGAAAGGCACCAGAATTTACCCGAGGCTCATAGAATTAAACCTCAGAAGCCTCTAGTTCAGTCCCCTTGTTTTATAAATGAGCACGCCAACACACAAAGAGGTTAAGTGATTTGGCCAAGATCACCCGGGGCAAAGTGGGCAATTCAGGATGCAAACCCACATTCTCGGACTCCAAATCCATGGCCATTGGCAAAGGGCCATGGTATTTTTTTCCCCAAAATTGTAACATTTGTTTTATTTATCGTGTGGAATATAACCAAAAGTAGACCAGTGGAAAAGATTAGGCACATAACATAGAGAAGCAAAGTAGCTTAATGTTCAGTAAACACAAAGATCTTCAATTCTATAAAAATTTCAAAGGAAACTGGAAAGTAGTCTGGTATAAATTAGATTTAGAACAACTCAGACTATATAACAAGATAAACTCCTAAGGGATAGATGATTTATATGTAAAAGGTCACATTATAAACAAATTAGAGGAGCAGCATAACAAATAAGCATGTCTAGAAATGTGTATCTCTGTACCTTGTGTCCATCCCCTTTCTGTCAGAAGAGTAATAGGCTTCATCACAGGTCTTTGAGAGACATAGTTGATCATTACATTAATAAGAATTAAATCTTTCAAAGTTGTTTTTCTTTACAATGTGTTGGCCTTGTATAAATTGTTCTCCTGGTTCTGTTCTGTTCACTCTGTTGTGTTTCAGTTCATAGTACCTAGGATTTTTTGAAATCATCTCTTTTGTAATCTCTTGTGGCACAGTGATATTCCATTATATTCATATGCTGCAATTTGTTCACTCATTCTCCATTTAATGGGTAACCCCTTAGATTCTGGTTATTTGTTTTTCTTTTCCCCCACCCTCTTTTAATCTTTCTTTTAGGATCAGTAATTTCTTTTTGCTTGTTACTGTTTCCTCTCCCTGGTATTATCCTCCCTCTTAAACCAGAACCTTCTTCCCACCTCCATTTTTCCCTGTTGAATTTGATGTATTTTGACACCAAAGTCTCTGTGTGTGTGTGTGTGTGTGTGTGTGTGTGTGTGTGTGTGTGTGTTCTGCCCTCTTTGGTCCATTTTAGCTAAGAATGAGATTCATTTGATGCCTGATTCCCCCATTGTTCTGATATTTTCATCAAAAAATGCTTGAAAGTTCAATATTTCATTAAAGCTCATTATTCCTGTAGGATTTATACTTAGTTTTGCAAGGTAAGTTATTTTTGGCTTTAAGTGTATCTTTTGCCTTTTGGAATATTGTATTCAATGATCTCCACTTGTTTTTAGTAGAAGTGGCTAGGCCTTGTGTGATCTTGATTGGTTCCTTAATACTGCTTCTTTCTGGATACTTTATGACTATTTTTCCTTGGGAAACTGAACTTTTACTGTGAATTTCCTAGTCTTTTTCCTTTTTGGGTTTCTTTCAGTAGATAATTGGTAGATTCTTTCTGTTTTTGCTCTGTTTCTAATAGACCTGGGAAATTTTCATTTATGATTTCTTAAAATATAATGCCAGACTTTAAAAAAATATGATTTTTCAGGGAGTTCAGTGGTTCTTAAATTATCTCTTATTGACCCGTTTTCTTGGTTAGTTGTTTTTTATATCAGGTAACTTAGATTTTCTTTTCTTTTTTTCAATCTAGATTTTATTTTAATATTTCTTGCTATCTCATGGAGTTACTATTTTTTTTGTCTATTCTAGTTTTCAGGGAGTCTGTTACTTGGGTAGGGCTTAAAGCTATTATTATTATTACTATTAATTTATCTCTTAATTTAATTTCCTTTAAGCGTTGATGTAAGCCTTGTGAAAAATCCATTCTTTTTTTTCCACTGTTTTTTTTACTTTAATATAAATTTATTTATTTTTAGTTTTCAACATTTACTTCCACAAGATTTTGAATTCCAAATTTTCACCCCATCTTGTCTCTCCTCCCACCCCAAGATGGCATGCATTCTGAATACTGGTCTGCCCTCTTTTCTATCTCTTCCCCCCCCTCTCTTATCCCCTTCCCCTTCTGTTTTCCTGTAGGGCAGGATAGATTTCTGTACTTCATTTCCTGTATTTATTTCCCAGTTGCATGAGGAAGCATTTTTTTAAAACATGTGTTTTTAAAACTTTGGGTTCCAAATTTTCTCCCTTCCTCCCACCCCATCCACCCTCATTGAAAAAGGTAAGCGAGTTGACAGGCCATCATGTGCAGTTATGCAAAATACTTCCATAGTAGACATGTGAAAAACTAACTCTATTTCCCTTAATCCTATCCTGTCTCCCCCCCCCTTCTTTCTTTTGATCCTGCCCCTCTTCAGAAGTACTTCCTTCTGATTACCCCTTTCCCAGTCTGCCCTTCTCTCTATCGTCCCCCTGCTCTCTTGTCCCCTTCCTCCCCTGTTTTCCTGTAGGGTAAGACAGATTTCCATACCCAATTGAGTGTGTATGTTATTCCATCCTTAAGCCAAATCCTATGAGAATAAGATTCCTTCATTTCCTCTCACCTTCCCCTATTTCCCCTCCACTGTGTAAGAACCTTTTCTTGTCTGTTTTTGTGCGATAATGTACCCCGTTCTACCTCTCCCTTTC
The DNA here is from genome assembly GCF_003287225.1 of Phascolarctos cinereus. Taxonomy (NCBI): domain Eukaryota; kingdom Metazoa; phylum Chordata; class Mammalia; order Diprotodontia; family Phascolarctidae; genus Phascolarctos; species Phascolarctos cinereus. The sequence goes on along the minus strand of NW_027555736.1, from coordinate 51,087,999 downwards.
TCCTTCTCCTAGTATAATCTCTCACCCCTTAATTTTATTCTCCAGATATCACCCCTTCATTTTCAACTCACCCTGTGCCATCTATCTATCTATCTATCTATCTGTCTATCTATCTATCTATCTATCTTCATATCTATACTACATACATATAATTTTTCCCCTCCCACTACCCTAATACTGACAAAGGTCTCATGAGTTATAAATATCCTCTTTCCATGCAGGAATGTAAACAGTTCGGTCTTAATAAGTCTCTTATGATTTCCCTTTCCTGTTTACCTCTTCATGTTCCACTTGAGTCTTGTATTTGAAAGTCAAATTTTCTGTTCAGCTCTGGTGTTTTCATCAAGACTGCTTGAAAGTCCTCTATTTCACTGAATGACCATTTTTTCCCCTGAAGGATTATACTCAGTTTTGCTGGGTAGGTGATTCTTGGTTGTAATCCTATCTCGTTTGCTCTCCGGAATATTGTATTTCATGCCCTGCGGTCCTTTAATGTAGAAGCTGTTAAATCTTGTGTTATCCTGAATGTGTTTCCACAATACTTGAATTGTTTCTTTCTGGCAGCTTTTAATATTTTCTCCTTGACCTGGGAACTCTGGAATTTGGCTACAATATTCCCAGGAGTTTTCCTTTGGGGATCTCTTTCAGGGGAGATCGGTGGATTCTTTCAATTTCTATTTTGCCCTCTGGTTCTCTTATCAGGGCAGTTTTCCTTGATAATTTCTTGAAAGATGATGTCTAGGCTCTTTTTTTGATCATGGCTTTCAGATAGTCCATTAATTTTTAAATTCTCTCTCCTGGATCTATTTTCCAGGTCAGTTGTTTTTCCAATGAGATATTTCACATTGTTTTCTAATTTTTCATTCTTTTGGATTTGTTCTACTGTGTCTTAATTTCTCATAAAGTCACTATCTTCCAATTGCTCTATTCTAATTTTTAAGGAAGTATTTTCTTCAGGAAGGTTTTGGACTTCCTTTTCCATTTGGCCAGTTTTTCTTTTTAGGGCATTCTTCTCCTCATTGGCTTTTTTGGACCTCTTTTGCCATTTGGGTTAGGCTGTTTTTTAAGGTGTTATTTTCTTCAGTATTTTTTTGGGTCTCCTTTAGCAAGCTTTTGACTTGTTTTTCATGATTTTCTTGCATCATGCTCATTTCTCTTCCCAGTTTTTCCTCTACTACTCTTACTTGCTTCTCAGAGTCCCTTTTGAGCTCTTTCAAGGCCTGGAACGGATTCATATTTTTCTTGGAGGCTTTGGATGTGGGAGCTTTGACTTTGTTGTCTTCTTCTGGTTGTATGTTTTGATCTTCTTTGTCACCAAAGTAAGATAATATAGTCTGACTCTTTTTGTGCTGCTTGCTCATGATCCTGGCCAATTACTTGAGTTTTAAGCTCTTTGTTAAGGTAAGAGTCTGCTTCCAGTGTGGAGAATGTACTGTCCCAAGCTTTGGGGTTTTATATAGCTGTTTTCAGAGGTACTTGTAGGGACCTGTAAATTTTCACTTCTTGTAAGGTGGTATGATAAGGTTCGAGGTGTTTACTCTTTTCCTAGCCTGTGCTCTGGTCTTTGAGTGACCAGCCACACACAGTCTTTTCTCTCTTGGAATTGTGAGGAGGGTTTTCTCTCCACTGCCACTACAAGCTCCTCCTCACCCCAGTACCTCCACCCAGAACTGTGACCCAGATCCAAGCACAGGCAAAGCAACAGATTCCTGCCTCAGCACTGGCAAAGAGATCCTGCAGTCCCCCTCTGATCAGTTACTTGATTCCCCCTCAGTCAGTGGGCTGGAAGCTCAGGACGCAGCCACTGCCCCTGTGCCTGCACTCTGCGCTCTGCGCTGTGGAACTGGCTTTGACCTAGCTCTTCTCTCACCAAAAAAACCAGACTTTTTCCACTGACCTAAGTTGTCTTTGGCATTGGTGGATTGAGGAGTCTGGAAACTGCCACAGCTGCCTGTGATTCGTTCCTCTGAGGCCTGCTCCAGGTTTGCTGCGGCCTGCGTGCCCACGCTGAACTGCGCTCCTCTCCCCACCCGAGAAAAGCCATTCTTTACCTTGAGCCTCTGCTTGAGCATCTAATTGTTTTAGAGTTAGATTTGCAGTAATTTTTTATGTCAATAACATTTTATTTTTTCCAATTACATGTAAAGATGTTTATCAACATTTATTTTTATAAGATTTTGAATTCCAAATTTTTCTGCCTCTGTTTCCCCTTCCCCAAGACAGCAAGCATGTGCAATCATGTTAAATATATTTCCACATTAGTCATGTTGTGAAAGAAGAATCAGAACAAAAGAGAAAAACCACAAGAAAGAAAAAAACAAAAAAAGTGAAAGTAGTATGCTTCAATATGTATTTGGGCTCCATAGTTCTTCCTCTGGATGTAAATAGCATTTTCCATCGTGAGTCTTTTGGAGTTGTCTTAGATCATTTTTTTTTTGGGTGGGGGGAGAGGGGTAGGCAATAGGGTTAAGTGTCTTGCCCAGGGTCACACATCTAGTAAGTGTCGAGTATCTGAGGTCGGATTTGAACTCAGGTCTTCTTGACTCCAGGGCTGGTGCTTTATCCACTGCACCACCTGGCTGCCCCAGATCATTCTGTTGTTGAGAAGAACTAAGTCTAGTTGATCATTGCATTTTGCTGTTACTGTGTATAATGTTCTCTTGGTTCTGCTCACTTCATTCAGCATCCGACCATATAGGTCTTTCCAGATTTTTCTGAAATCTGCCTGCTCATCATTTTTTATAGCACAATAGTATTCCATTACGTTCATATACCACAACTTGTTCAGCCATTCCCCAGTTCATGGGCATTCCTTCAATTTCCAGTTCTTTGTCATCATATAAAGAGCTGCTATAAATATTTCTGTACATGTAAGTCCTTTTTCCTTTTTTATGATCTCTTTGGGATACAGACTCAGTAGTGGTATTGCTAGATCAAAGGGTATGTACAGTTTTATAGCCCTTTGGGCGTAGTTCCAAATTGATTTGCAGTAATTTTTGATACTTGTTGATGATTTCTCTGATTTACTCCTGTCTCCAGGTTTAGTTTCTAAATTTGGCTTTGTGCCCTCCTGCTTCACTTTTGAATGTGATGCATGGTCTCATCCTGTATCCCCTGGATTCTTACATTGACTTTCACCTTCCATGTTAAGTCTTTGTTAGCTACTTCAAAGGATCTGAGAATTCTGTGTGGTAGAGACAAAGGATTTCGTTAAAGATATGAGAGGAACAGTTATTCAAAGTCATGGATGCAGGTGATGGAATGTCATGAATTGAAAATAGCTAGCAAGCCAGTTTGAATAGACTGGAAGATGTATGAAGGATGATAATATAAAATTAGACTGGAAAGATAGATTTAGATAAGAGGGCCAGGGCAAGGAATTTATATTTAATTCAGGAGCAGCAGGGAGCCACTGAAGATTTTTGAGTAGAGAAGTGATGTGTTCAGATTTGTTTTTTAGGAATGTCAATTTAGCACCTATGTAGAGGGTAGTTTTACAAAGTGAAAGACTGAAGACAGGGATGCCAAAACTAGAGGCTATTAGTATGGTGAGAGAGCTGATGAGGGCTTAAACTAAGGTATAATCTGTGTCAGTGGAGAGATGTGAGATATTTGTGAAAGTGGAATTGACAAGATTTTGCAAATGATGGTTGAAGGATGGCAGAAGTCAAAGATCACTTCAAAATTGTGTGCGTGGGTAACTGAAGAGATGGTGGTGCAAATAAAGAAATTTTGGATCGGTTTGGAGGGAACTATGAGTTCTGATTTGGACATACTGAGTTTGAAATGCCTGTGGGACATCCAGATAGAGATGGACAGCAGCAGGCATTTGATAATAATAGATTTGAGAATGATCAGCATAAAGATGATAATTGAACCAGTAGGAGCTGGTGAGGTCATCACCAAGGGGGAAAGTATATAGAGAGAAGAGGGCAAGGGACAGATCTTTGGGGAATAAAGTTCACTCAGTGGGGAAGGAGGAAAACCCAGCAAAGGAGATGAGGAATGGCCAGACAGAAAGAAAATCAAGAGAGTAGTATCACAAAAGTGAAGGGAGTATAGAGAATATTCAGAGGGAGAGGAGTAGTAAACAATATAAAAAGCTTCAGAGAAGTCAAGTAGAATGAAGACTGAGAAAAGGTGATTGGATCAAAGAATTAAGATATTGTTAGTAACCTTGAGAGAGCAGTTTCAGTGGTATGAAAGCTAGATGCAAGGGTTTGGGAAGTGAATGAGAAATGAAGAGGTGACAGTAAATGCAGACAGTCCTTTCTAGGAGTTTGGCTTTGAAAAGAAAAAGAGATATAGAATTGTAGCTTGAAAGAATGACAAAGTCAAGTGAAGACCTGGTCATGTTTATAGGCAAGGGTGATGGAGTGGAAAGCAGCCAGTGGGTAAGGAGATCTTAAAGATCAAAGAGGGAATAATAGAGGAGACAGATGGAAGATGGGAAGGGTTGGGATTGAGAGCACAAGTGATAGGCTTAGCTTTGGTAAGGAGGAAGCCCTTTTCTTCATCAGAGAATAATACAAAGGATGAGAGAATGGAGAATAAATAAGACAGATTTTTCAGGTATAGAGTAAGGGAAAAAAGGAAACTTGAAACAGATGTCCTCTCTTTTCTCCTTCTTCAGTAAAGTATGAGATAAGGGAGTTGTCTAGGAGATCTAAAGAGAGAAAAGATTTGGAATAGCTATTGAAGAGGCTGTGATAGTCATTTACAAAGAATAAAAGCTTTGCCGCGCATCACGCATTCAAATTAGATAACAAATTTGTAACAAATCCATACAGCAGAATTGTGACTTTCTCCGGGATATTTCAGCAGCATGTGAGTAGGAATATCCCAGAATTGGAGTCTGGCAAGATGAAACTAGTGATAGGACTAGAAGTGAGAAGCAGTATCTCATCACTTCTTGCCTGGACTTTTGATTTCAATTGCCTTCTAATTGAGCTCTGCCTAACATTTCTCCCTATTTCAGTCCATCCTCCACTAGGCAGCCAAAGTGATTTTCCTAAAGCATAAGTCTGACCATGTTAGTCCCAACCCCTCAACCCCTACCCCTCCTCAACTCAGTAAACTACAATGACTCCTTATTACCTCCTGATCAAATCTTCTGTTCAACATTTAAACCACTTTACCACTCAGCCCCTTCTTACCTTTCCAATCTGAGGGAGTGCATTCCAGGGATTGGAGCAACTTATGTGAATGCATAGAATGTATTAGAGTGCTGAGTTTGGTGAATGGCTGAGTACAGTTTGGACAATGTGAAATGCATAAAATAAGACTGGAAAGGTAGATGGGAGCTAGATTGTGGAGGGTCTTAAATACCAGACTTAAATAGTGCAAATTTTATCCCAGGAGGGGTAGCTACCGAAAGTTTTTTTTAACAGAGAATGACATTGTCAGACCTGTTACTTAGGAAGATGATTTTGACAGCTTTATGGATAATAGATTGTAGGGGAGAGAGAGAGAGAGAGAGAGAGAGAGAGAGAGAGAGAGAGAGAGAGAGAGAGAGAGAGAGAGAGAGAGAGAGAGAGAGAGAGAGACAGAGAGAGAGAGACAGAGAGAGACAGAGAGACAGAGAGAGACAGAGGCTGAAAGCAGGGCCATGATTACAGTAGTCCAGACAAGAGGTAATAAAGGCTTGAGTGAGAGGAATGGCATTGTGAGTGACTGTAGAGAAGGGGACAGAAGTAAGAGATACTGTGGCAGCTTACTGGAAATAGGGAATGAGTCAGAAAAAAGAGTCAAGGATAATCCCAAGGTTACAAACTTGAAAGGGTAGAAGATGGTGCTGCTCTGAACAAAGGTAGGGAAGCTTGGAAGAATTGTTGCTTTTGATGGCAAGATGATGAATTAAGACACAGGATATGCAGGAGGAGATATCCACCACTTGACACTGTGAGATTACAATTTATAAGAGAGATTAGGGCTAGACAGAGATTATGTAGAGATGATATTTGTACATGTGGGAACATTTGAGATCACAAGGGAAGGAATATGGAGCTTAGAGAAAAGAAGGCCCAGGACAGAGTCTTAGTGTAGATGCTTACCCTACGGGGGCAGAAGATGAATGATGATGTAATAAAGGAGGGCTGGAAGAGAACAAGAAGCCAAGAAATTAGTGAGTTTCCAGGAAGAATGGGGATGTCCAGCAGAAGAGAAGCAAAGAAGGAAGAAGACAGAAAAGGCAATCGGATTTAGTAGTAAGTTTGACATTCCATGGCAAGGAGTCCTTAATAGGTATCAGGAGAGTGATAGCGGTGTGTAAAAATGATTCTTTTCTTTTTTTAGGTGCAATGGATAATTCAGCTAATTGATATTAAAGGTGTTCCTGGATCACCAAAACTGGTTAAGAGCAAAAGATATCTTTAGAAACTATACCTGGTATATTATCCACCTCCAGATAGAGAACTAATGGACTCAGAGTACAAATTGAAACATGATTCCTTTCTTCCTTCCTTCCTTCCATCCATCCGTCCATCCATCCATCCTGTCTATTCCCATAGGTTCAACATAGGTCCACCTAATGCATTGGTGACCTTCTTCACTTTTCTCCTGACATCATGGGTATACCAATGAAATACATGAGCTGTCCACTGCTTATCTCTTGTTCTTGCCACATGACTGATCCATTTTCTTTTTTCAATCTTGTATTTCTTTGATAACATCCTTCATTCCAGTTCTTCATAGTTTCTAATTTGTCGTATGTTACAGCCTGCTTACATCCATTGTCCGTTGATTTTTTAGTGATTCTTCTGAGACTAGTAGTCTTATTATTCATAGTTAATAAAAGAAAGGGGGTGGAAAATTGGCATGATATATTTTTCTTTTAGCTTGGGCATCATTTGGTAAATTTCTTGAGTACAACTCATTTTCTCACAATGTTATTCAATTTCCATATTGATAAGTCTTCTTCCTTTCCTTCCTTTGGCAACAGGATCGTGGGGTCAGCAGTTGCCTTTTCCAAAATCCAGCAAAACTTCATCTAACTGTTGGAACTCTAGTGCTTCTCAGTGACCAGGAGATCCAGCGGGCATGTGAACTGCTGCAGCAGTGTAAAGAAGAGTTTATCAAGTAAGTAGTCTGGATGTGTGGGGAAAGGGTAGTCTTCAAGGACACTGCATACCTTTTCAGAGAGCCGCAGTATAAGGGAGAACAGTAACGATTGATTCACTCATCTGTAGCACTTGAACTTTGAATCACTAAACAGTGATTCACTAATTTACTAATGAAGTAGATTTTAAATATAGATATATTATTAAATGTTTTGCTTATATCTTGAGTGTGAACAGTGTTTTAAGGTTGAGAAATTTATTTCAGATGGTGCAAAGTGTACTTTCTCCAAAGTGATTTTCTTGTATCCACCAGAACTTGTCTGTTTCATCCAGAAATCTTTCCATTATCTTTCACAGTTAGAATTCAGTCTTTTCTAGTAGAATCAAATGTAGCTTGCCCAGTAAAACCTTTTTTTCTTCCTCAAAATACTCAAAGGTATCTGATTTCATTTTCTCTTTTTCCCACCCTCATAAGTTGGTCTTATAAAAATGGATGTTGGTATTGAGTTGAAGAAGGTAAAGTTTTAAAATTTGATTACATAAAATGCTAAACTTTGTAATGCAGTGATTGTTGTTTTGGGGCCATGTCTGGTTCCTCCCCTTTATTAGTTTCCATATCAAGGCAATTTTCTTAAAAATTCACAAGGTAGGGGCAGCTAGGTGGTGCAGTGGATAGAGTACTGGCCCTGGAGTCAGGAGGACCAGAGTTCACATCTGGCTTCACACACTTGACACTTAATAGCTGTGTGACCCTGGGCAAGTCACTTAACCCCATTGCCTAGCAAACAAACAAACAAATAACAAGCTGATTTGGTTTGCATTATGCCTTTCGTTTGTAGTCTCCAGTGACAAAATTGACCTTGTGTGTTGTGCTTCAGTTAGTGCTGGGTAAAACTACTTTTTTTGAGCTTTTTACCTAGAATTCATAACAACTTGACATTCTCAATTTAATATTTGCAAACTCTTAGTTCTACTATATGCTTTTGCTATAAAGAATAAGATAGATTTAGCCAATTGAAAGAGTCAGTTTTTACTCTTTAATTTGTCTCTAGAACAACTAACCTTAACCCAAACAAATAAAATCCAATAGCATAAGTTTCTGGTCACAGGTTTGTTTATTCTACTATCTCTTTCACAGTTAAAGGGATAATATTGCTCAGAAAGAAAGTTTTAACAGAAGATAAGATATATTATTCAGAAAATTATTAGTTCTCAGGAAAGTAGAAAATTGGGAAAGAATTTTTACAGCCAGTGTCTCTGATAAGGCCCTCCTTCCTTCCTTCCTTCCTTCCCTGCTTGCTTGCTTGCTTGTTAAGTGACTTGCCCAGGGATCGCCCAGCTGGTAAGCGTTATATGTCTGAGGTCAGATTTGAACTCAGGTCCTCCTGACTCCAGGGCCAGTGCTCTATCCACTGCGCCACCTAGCTACCCTTCATTTCTAAAATATAGAGAGAATTAAGTCAAATTTATAAGAGTACAAGTTATTCCCCAATTGATAAATGGTCAAAGGATATGAACAGGCAGTTTTCAGATGAAGAAATTAAAGCCATCTATAGTCATATGAAAAAATGCTCTAAATCACTATTGATTAGAAAAATGCAAATCAAAACAGCTCTGAGGTATCACATCATACCTATCAGACTGGCCAACGTGACAAAACAGGAAAATGATAAATGTTGGAGAAGATATGGGAAAATTGGAACACTAATGCATTGTTGGTGGAGTTGTGAAATGATCCAGCCATTTTGGAGAACAATTTGGAACTATGCCCAAAGGGCTATAAAAATGTACATACCCTTTGACCCAGGAATAGCACTTCTAGGGCTGTATCCCAAAGAGATCATACAAATGGGAAAAGGACCCACATGTACAAAAATATTTATAGCAGCTCTTTTTGTGGTGGCAAAGAATTGGAAATTGAGAGCATACCCATCAACTGGGGAATGGCTGAGCAAGTTGTGGTATATGAATGTAATGGAATACTATTGTACTATAAGAAATGATGAGCAGGCCAATTTCAGAAAAACCTGGAAAGACTTACACGGACTGATGCTGAGGGAAGTGAGCAGAACCAGGAGAACATTGTACACAATAACAACCCTGTTGTGTGATGACTAACGTTGGTAGACTTAGCCCTTCCCAGCAATGCAAGGATCTAAGACAGCTCCAAAGATCTTATGATGGAAAATGCTATCCACATCTAAAGAAAGAACTATGGAGTCTGAATGCAGATCGAAGCATACTATTTACTATTTTTTTTTCTTCTGTTGTGTTTTGTTTTCTTTCTTGTGGTTCTTCCTATTGGTTCTAATTCTTACTTACAACATGGCTAATGTGAAAATATGTTTAATAGGAATATATATGTATAGCCTGTATCAGATTGCTCACCATCTTAGGGAGGGAGAGAAAAATTTAAAACTCAGAAGCTTCTGGAAGTGATTGTTGGTAAATCAAAATAAATTTAAAAAAAAAGAAAGTTATTAGTTCTCTTAATCATATCAAATTCAGGCCACTGATTTTTGTCACCTGAGTTTTATCCTGAAACACATGAGAATTTAGCTGTAAAAGCTTTCTTTGATACGTCTTGGGTATCCTTTGTGTTATTGAATGCCAAATCCAAGAACTTTAAAAACATCGAGATTTGTGTCACAAATTTAATTGTTACTAAGAATTTTTTACATATAAAACCAGTAATTGCAACTTTTAAGAGTTGGCAGTGCTTTTGAAATAAGACAGAGTTACCCTAATTCTTTAGCACATGGGTAAAACTCAGACCACCTTTTCTAGAACATCATTTGAATCCAATCAGTTATGAAATAAACAGTTTGTAGGGCAGCTACGTGGCGCAGTGGATAGAGTACTGGCCCTGAAGTCAGGAGGACCTGAGTTCAAATGTGGCCTCAGACCAAAAACTTGACACTAGCTGTGTGACCCTGGGCAAGTCACTTAACCCCAATTGCCTAAAGTAAATAAATGAATGAATAAAATTTTAAAAAAATCAACAATTTGTCTATTTACTGTAAAATTAGTTTGCTTTTTTGGGGGGAGTTGTTTTGGGAGCATATGAAGTATAAAGATTGATTATTGAGCTGGCTAAATATACCTTGTTTCCTGAAATGAAGTGTTTGTTTAGATGAAAGAAAGTCATTTCCTCATCTCCTGAAGTCTATGCTGGGTAAAAGCTATCACCCAAACATTAAGAGCTAGGGTAGTTAGCCAATAGGTAATGATATTTAGCAGTTAAATAATATTAAGATCTCAAATTCAAGGATAAAAATAAAAGTATCAGACATAAATAACTTAATGGTATACTTTGTTTTACTTGATAGCTTTTTTGATTTTAGGATTTTGAAAAATGTGCCTGAATTGACTCTTAAATAGGTCAATGTTAGAGTATTGATATTTGAAGAAAAAGTCTTTTGTACAGGTTTGAGTATTTGTTTTAGACTTGGGAATATGTTTAATGGCTGATACTAGGTTGGAAACTTGACCTTGTATTTTAGCTCTTGCTCTAAAGGGTCATATAGCTATATAGACTGCAGATGGTGAATTATTCACTGTAGTTAGTGAACTTTAATGCCCTAAATATATCCCTAGTGGGTACCTTTTTCACCAAGAGAAGTAGAATTGGAGGGATGCCAATATAACAGAATACAAAGTAGTCATTATACACCTAGGCCAGCTGTGGCCCTACATCCCATGTCAGCAACCTCTTCAACTGTTGATGCCACTGTAGGTGCTAATCATATCAATTCCAATAAACCTTTTTTGAACATCTACTATATTTTCAAGCACTGTGCTAGGCACTATGAATACAAAGCTGCAGCCAAAACAAGCAGTTTCAGTACTCTGGGAGCTTACATTCTGCTTGGGGGCAGGGCATGGCGGGCATGGCAGATAACTATAATTACTTGTTTTGTAGGTGCAGTGCACTAAAGGGAGGGGAGTGAGGCTAGAGATGAATATCAAGTGGCACCCAGCTGACCTGAGAAAAAGGGATAGAAATGGAAGAATAGGAAGACAGAAATCTTAAGAGAAGAGAAACAAGAAAAGCACATAGAAAGAGAAGCAATATTATCAGAAATTGTCACATTTGCTCTTCAGTGGAATCACGTCCTAGGGTCACATATACTATTTTGGACATCATGGTATAGGGGAATTATTATTGAAGATTCTTAATTTTTCCACTGCTTTCAATTTGCCACATGAACAAAAATAAACAGAAAAGTCTTTTGTATCACTGCAAGTATAATTGCTATTCTGACCTAGTACTGGATTTTATTAGATGACTATCTGAAGACATTGGGGGCAGCTAGGTGGCACAGTGGATAGAGCGCTGAGCCTGGAGTCAGGAAGACCTGAGTTCAAATGTGGCCTCAGACACTAACTGACCACTAAGGGCAAGTCACTTAATCCTGTTTGCCTCAGTTTCCTCATTTGTAAAATGAGCTGGGGAAGGAAATGGCAAACCAATCTAGTATCTTTGCCAAGAAAACCCCAAAGGGGGTCATGAAGAGTTAGACACAGTTGAAATAACTAAACAACAGCAACAAAATCTGGCAATATTGCCATAGTCTTTTCAAAATTATACAAGATTACATTTCTGTTGTGGTTTGATAAAGGAAGCTGTGTATAGCTGGCAGGTTTTGAGAACTGTATGGGCTTTGCTTTGACATAGTATAGTATTCTTACTGGGGAAAATGTCAAATAATTTGGGGTTTGGGGTGTCAAATTATAAATTTTGCAGCTGAAGTAAGGAGGATGAGACCTGGGGAAGAAACAGCAAGATATTTGTGTTACTCAATTAGCATAGATATACATTGATAATAATCTGCAGTTGGACTTTTAGCCATGTTGGCAGCCTAAATGGAGTCAAACCTCCCAGCTCCCACATGCTTACCCTAGGGAAAAAAAAAAACCTTTAAATTCACATCAGACTGAATAACATTCAAGAAATCCAAAGAGAATCTAAAGTAAATTACTTCTTTCAGCTCCAAACTTAACAAAAATTCAGTCAGAAGTCTATGGACAGTAGGAAAGGAGGCTGCTAAGAAAGATAGCCTCCTAGCATGACTAGGGGCTGACCAGAAATGCATTTAGCCTTCAAGATTCTATATCCACATGCAGCAAGTGCAGAATGAGTGGTGGGACTCTCACTAGCCCAATTCTGATCTTTAAAGAATTATTTCCTTCCATGAGATTTTGTACCTCTTTTTCTATTTTGCTAATTCTACTTTTTAAGGAATTCTTTTTTTTTTTGCAGTGAATTTTTGTACCACCCTTTCCATTTGGACAATTTTGCTTTTTAAGAAGTTCATTTCTTTAAGAAATACAGGAAATGGAGTACAGAAGTCTATCCTGCCCTACAGGAAAATAGAAGGGGAAGGGAATAAGAGAAGGTGGGGAGAGATAGAAGAGAGGACAGACTAGGGGAAAGGATATTCAGAATGTATGCAGTCTTGGGGTGGGGGGAGGGGTGAGATGGGGTGAAAATTTGAAACTCAAAATCTTGTGGAAGTAAATATTGAAAACTAAAAATAAATTTATATTAAAAAAAGGAAAAAAAAGTTTATTTCTTTAGTGAATTTTGGTACCTCATTTGTGATTCTGTTTTTTAAGGTGTTATTTTCTTCAGTATTTTTGATACCTCTTACCAAACTGTTAATTCTCTTTTCATAATTTTCTTGTATCACTCATTTTTCCCCCAATTTTTCCTCTACCACTGTTATCTCTTTCTTTAACTTTTCCAGGAATTTTTGTTGAGCTTAGGTCCAATTAGCATTTTTCTTTCAGGTTTGGTTGTAGCTATTTTCACATTGTTGACTTCTGTTGAGCTTTTGTCTTCGAACTTCTCTGTCACTGTAGTAGCTTTTGATGTTCAAATTCTTTTTTTGTTTGTTTGCTTGTTTTCCTAGCCTCTTTCTTGACTTTGAACTTTATATTAAAATTGGGCTTTGTTCACCTGAGGGTGGGGAGGCACTATTCCAATCTTTGAAGCCTTTTCATGCTACTGTCTTCAGAGCTAGTTCTGGGGGTCTGTAAGTTTTTGGTGCTTCCAAGGTGGTGTGAAGCAGTGAGAGGTATGGTTACTGCGCTCCTGATCTGTGTGCTGTGGTCTTTACGAAGGAAGGGCCCCTACTCCTCTGCAGTCTCAAGCCCTAGCACTCCTCTTGGCCTTGGAACTGTGACCAGAACTCCTGCTCCCTTGTGACCAACTACCAGAGCTCTTCTCTGCCATGGAACTGTAACCTAGAACTGCTTATGGGCAGTTTTGTTGACAAATAGTGCCCACTGACAGCACAGGGATCCCCTCTGCCTGACTCCCTTACCATCTCCTGAAGCTGCTGCCGCTGTTACAGTGTCTGTGCCCACCATGTTGTCACAGAGCTCTCCTGCTGCCCTCTTAAATTATCTTAGACTGGGAGAATGGCTCTTCTCAACTTTTGTTGGCTCTGCTGCTCCAAACTTGATTTGAGGCATTATTTTAAAGTTGTTTGAATGGGAATGTTGAAATAATGCATTTAGGTTGCTACCTCTGATCATCCATCTTGGTTCCCAGACTTTTTTAATGTATTAATCAGATTTTTTCCTTTTTTTCTTGTCTTTGTCAGTCAATAAACATTTATTAAATACCTACTATGTGCTATGCACTGTGCTAAGTGCTGGGGATACAAAAACAGGCAAATGACAGTCCCTGCCCTCAAAGAGCTCAAAATCCAATTGGGGAGACAGCAAGAAAGAAAATATGTGCAAACAAACTATATATAGGATAAAAAGGAAATAATTAACGTAGGGAAGGCACTAGAATCAAGAAGGATTAGGAAGAGTTCCCTGTAGAAGATGAGATTTTAGCTGGGACTTAAAGTAAGCCAGGAATGGCAGTAGGTATAGATGAGGGAGGAAGGCATTCCAAACATGGGGGACATCCAGAGAAAATGCCAGGAGCATACAGATGGAATGTCTTGTTTGTGCAGCAGCAAGGAGCCAGTGTCACTTCTAGGGCATAAGGTGTAGAAAGACTGGAAGGGGAAGAGGGAGGCAACGTTATGAAGCGCTTTGAACACCAAACAGAAGATTTTGTATTTCATCTTGGTGGTAATAGGGAGTCACTGAAGTTTATTGATTAGATAAATGCTATTAAGGTAACATGGTTGTACCCGAGGTTTAGGAAAATCACTTTGGTGGCAGAATGGAAGATGGATTGGAGTAGGTGGAGACTTGAGGCAGGCAGACCTCACAGCAGGCTATTGCAGTACTCAAGGTATGAGGTGATGAGGGCCTGCGCTAGAGCAGGTGGCAGTGTCAGAGGAGAGGAGGGGACATATTCCAGAGATGTTACAAAGGTTAAAAATCGATTGGTCTTGGCAAGAAATTGGATACGAGAGATGAGAGGTACTGAGAAGTCAAGGATAGCTCTTAGGTTTCAAGCCCAAGGGCCTGGGAGGATGGTGATGCCCTCTACAGTTATAGGGAAGTTATCATGGAGGAAAAGTTTAGGGGGAAAGATAATGACATCAGTTTTGGACATGTTGAGCTTAAGATGTCTGCTGGCCAACCAATTTGATATATCTGAAAAGCAGTTGGGAGATGTGAGCTTGGAGATTAGTAGAGAGGTTAGGGTTGGATAGGTAGACTTTAGAATCATCAGTATAAAGATAATATTTAAATAGGAGCTGATAAGATCTTTAAAAATATTATTTGTTATATAGGATAATTGTCCAGGAAGGGAGGGGAGAAATGCTAGGAGTAATTTTTAAAATTTTTAAAAATTAATTTATTTTGATTTATCAAGAACACTTCCATAAACTTTTGAGTTTTAAATTTTTCTCCCCATCCCTCCCCACCTCCCTCCCCAAGATGGCACTCAATCTGATATAGGCCATACATATACATTCCTATTAAACATATTTTCACATTAGTGATGTTGTAAGTAAGAATTAGAACCAATAGGAGGAACCACCAGAAAGAGGAAACAAAATACAACAGAAGAAAAAAAATAGCAAATAGCATGCTTCGATCTGCATTCAAACTCCATAGTTCTTTCTTTGGGTGTGGACAGCATTTTCCATCATGAGACCTTTGGAGATGTCTTAGATCCTTGCACTGCTGAGAAGGGCTAAGTCTATCAACATTAGTCATCGCACAACGTGGCTGTTATTGTGTACAGCGTTCTTCTGGTTCTGCTCACTTCACTCAGCATCAGACCATACACCTCTTTCCAGGTTTTGCTGAAGTCTGGCTGTTCATCATTTCTTACAGCACGATAGCATTCCATTATGTTCATATACCACAACTTGTTCAGCCATTCCCCAGTTGATGGGCATCCTCTCAATTTCTAGTTCTTTGCCACCACAAAAAGAGCTGCTATAAATATTTTTGTATATCTAGGTCCTTTTCCCTTTTTTATGATCTTTTTGGGATACGGCCCTAGAAGTGCTGTTGCTGGGCAAGAAATTTTGGTTATATAAAAAGATATCACTAAAATTTTTTAAAGAAATTTTAATAATCATCTCCTGAAGGAAATACCAAAAGGAAGAATCCTATCAATATCATAGACAAAGTCCAGCATTCTGACATCAAAGAAAAAAACTACTAAAAGCATCTAAAAGGAAGCAGTTCAAGTACCCAAAGAACCATACTCAGGCTCACCAAGACCTAGCAGCTTCTACTAAAAATGAGAGGGAATCTTTGAACACGGTTTTCTGAAAGGCAAAAGATAAAGGCTTATAGGCAAGAATAACTTACCTTGCAAAGGTAAATTTATTCGTATGGGGGGAAAATGGATCTTAAATGGGATAGAAGACTTTCAGGCATTTTTGATGAAAAGGCCAGAGCTAAGTAAGAACTTTGAAGTGCAAACACAAAGTCTAGAGAAACCCATAAAGGTAAATTTATTTGAGTAATTGCAAGGAGCTGTATGATGATGTAGTTTTAGCATTCTAATAGGAAGAGAAAAAACAAGTATCCTTTCAGAGCTTTAATTTCTTTAAATGGTATTTCAAGACATAAATAAGAAAACCAGAGATCCTGATAGATTGGTTCTATTCTGAGTATTTTAAGAAGGGAAGGGAAAGAGATAAGAAGGTAAAAGAAATGTACTAATGTAGAAAGGAGGAAGAAGGGGGTAGAACTTGCAGTTTTTCATAATTGCCATGTGTGAAAGAAGGGAGAAGAGGATTGTGGGGAGCTGGCATCAGATGAACTTCATCCTGATCTGAAATGGTCAAAGGAATGCTCACACAAACAGTTTGGAGTGTAAATATATCAAACTCAACAGGGAAACAAGTGGGGATGGGTATTAAGAGAAATACCAGGAAGAGGGAATAGTCACAAACAAAACAAATTTCGTGATCCTGGACATCAGATTAAAAGAGGAAAAAAAAAAAGAGAGAACCAGAATATAAGGAGGTACCTTAGATTGCCTCTTTGACGGTTAGGAAATAGCTGAACAAATCATGGTACTAGAATGTAATGCAATATAATTATGCTGTAAGAAATGATGAAAGAGATGATTTCAGAGAATCCTGGATAGCATCAGTTGACACAGTGAAGTGAGCAGAACCAGGAAAAAAACCACTTTGACAGTAATTCAGATCATTGCATGATCAACTGTGTTTTCAGAGGATCAATAATGAAGCATTTTACCCACTGCCAGATAGCTGATGGGCACTAGAAGTTCAGAGACATACATTTTTGGACACGGCCACTGTGTGCAATAGTTTTGCTTGAGTATGCTTATTTGTTATAAGGTTCCCCCCACCCCTGCTCCCACCACTTTATCTCAGCTAAATGTGAGGGATGTTGGAGGGAGAGAGATTAATAATAATGATGCCAAGAAAAGAGGGCCATTGAAACATTTTTTAAAATGCATGGAAGAGAAGAAAGTTCAGAAGGAAGCACAGATGAGCAGATAGTTTTGAATGTAACATGTTGAATTTATTGTACACTTAAAGCAAGTGGTGTAAAATGGAGATTCATGGTTTCATATATAATCCTCATTTTGTTTTTTATTGTGTACATGAACATGTTCTTTTTAGGCATTTAAGTTAAGAGTAAAAAATTTTTTTAATTCACTGTGAGCAGTAGTTCAGAAGAAAGTGTAGATAAGCAGGACAGGTATCAGCAGTATGAAATAGAAATTTCCAATTTCTTATACAGTCCTCTGTTGTGTATCTTGCATACAGAAATGCTCACTTTTTTGTACTTAAGTTCAGAATTTTTTAAAAAAGCCCGAAAGTAGCCCATGACAAATAAGTTGTTACTTAGCTTTTCTTTTAGCTCTAGGGAAATGTGTAGTAGTCCCTGGTTTAAGTTTGGACCAATGACATTAAGAAGTACTACTGTTTTTTTGTGGATCTGTGTACTGAACATGCCTCATTCTAGATGACTCTCTTGGTTTAATGACATGAATCTTCCTTTACTTTTTTTTGCCTTTCAAGCAAAATTGCTGGAGGTGAACCCCTGTTAGCAGAGATGTTGGGAATAGAGTACATGAATGACGATCCTAGCATGATGGATGTTCTTTATGCTAAAGTCCACATGAGGGATGGCTCTGACCGGTGAGTGTCTTGTTTGTGTTTCGCTTCTATTTTCTCTGGAAGGTGTCTACAAGTATTACTGGAAGTAAACATTAACATATTGTACTATTTCATTAAGTTCTATGATTCTGCATGTTTTAATATGGCTGCTTACTTTGTAATCCTGAAGTTATGATGGGATATTCTGGCTGAGACACTAATTTTGTAGTAGCCTTATTTGAAATAAATAATATACTATTAATTAAATTAAATATAATTAAATTTAATATAAATTTAATATTCATGTCAGGCATTTCAAAGATTTTTTTCATGAGGATTTTGGAACCTGACTAAGTGATAGCTGTCTTGGTAATGAGGTCTCTTTATTATGTGCTGTTTTACCTCTGTATGTCCTCAATTTTTTTAGGCTGCAGTTGATAGCTGACCAGCTGGTAGAACGGTTTGTGTTGTCTGGATTGATGATGAAGGAATGGGACAGAGTGAAACTCCATGCCACAGTCATGAACACTCTATTCAGGAAAGATCCCACTGGTATGTGCCTTAGAAGATAGAGCCTTTAATTGGGTGAATACATAGTGAATTCCTAGGGCTTAAATTGGACAGGCTATCCTTAGATTTTCGAGATCAAATATTTTGTTTTAATGAATGTAGGAGGAAATAGTTGGAATATATTTAGTATAGAGCTAAGAAGTTTTCATATTTCTACTTTTACCATTAGAACTCAGAAAGTACAATTGGGGTGGGTAGGGAGAAATGATCATTTATATTTCAGAAAGACTTTTTGTCTTACTGGAAGAGTCATTGCAATATACCTTCAAAGAGTAACCTCTCCCTCAGTAAATATAGAATATGATTTACTCATAAATTCATTTCACACAGATTATTGTGAACATACATTACATAATATACATGTTTTATTACACTTGGTGGCACCCTGATTTCAGTTCTAGAAGAAGTGAGATAGGCCATTCTTGTCAGGATTAGGACCATGTACCATTTATGGAATTGCAGATTCAAAAATATTAATATTAAAAGTGTCAAGGGGTCCCCTGAACTTGTCTTTTTGAGTTGCCATATTTTCCAGAAATGTACCTGGAGTATGTAGGAGGCCCTGAATATGTAAAGGACAAAGCTTCCCCTGAGCTGACATAATTTGTTGTTTATACCCCAAGCTGAACTCCCTGTGTGTCCTTGGGAGTCAAGATAGTTGTCAGTCAGTGTGCTGACTGAGAAACTTTATTCAGCTAGGACTCCTGTAGTTAAGCAGACCATCATGTCTTCATAGTCTAGCAGTTCCCAAGGGAAAATTATGCTGCTTTTGCCAATTTACTTATTCATGATTTCTCCTCCCCTTCAGGAGGGGATTAGTCCTTTTTCCTGTCTCCTATGACTTTTTTTCCCTGTAACTTAAATACCAAGGCTTTCCCTACACCACTGGGCTTCTTGGTATAGAGAGTTCCCTTATGCATGTGCCTTTCTCTTGTGATAAATTCAGTTGCAACACGTTTCATGGACTTGTGATACTGTTTGGTTTAACAAGAGTATAGTATTACTATTCTCTTCTATTATGGCAGCCATCAGTTATGGGTTTTTTTTTTTTAATTCTCAGAGACATACATTGTGATCAGAGACCCTATTGGAAAACTTTTAATAGCAGTACTGTTTGGTTAGAATCATTGCAACACACTAGGACTTCACTCCTTATTTATTTTACAGTACTTGTATTTTGAAATTTTATATTGTATTTCATTTAAGAATTTCTGCTTCTTTCCCCCAACTCCACAAATCACTATTCAGCTACTTTTTTACAGTTGGGGACACTGAGATAGTGAAAAGTCTCAAGGTCTCTCTGACTTAGTCAAAGTCTTTAAAATTCCTTTCTTGAGTCTGGTATGGAATCAAGAGTTCTGAATTTTTTTTTCTGATAGAATATCCCTGTTCCTTTAAATAGCACCATAAAGTCTTAGAACATTTGGGATATCATTATAAAATTTGTCCTGAGTTGTACAAGAATGTTGTAGGCTTTGCTAGATGTACATAGATTAGGATCTTTAACTAGGAGAACACTTCTGTTTACAGCAATTGTTAGGTAGCTGACCATCTATAACACTAATGGGCTGACTAAAATAGGCAGCAGTTGGTAGTTGCTGCATCTGTTAATATATAAATTCTGGCACAGCAATCTATGTCTATGTCATATATTAGGGCATGCTCAAAATGAGAAGAAAAACTTCCTGGGGAATATCAGGGGAAAAAAGTGTGTTTTCAGAAAATAACTGGAAAAATAGTCTGATATTTAAATGATCTTACAAATTTATCACTGTTGACTTTTATTTTTTATAACATAAAAGGAAGCAACATTTTATGCCTATCCTGTTCATCCTTTTCTTTAACAGTGTTTTGACAAAAGTCATTATGTTAAACATCTTAGCAAATTTCATTCCAAGCTTCCTAGAACAAGTTGATGTTAAAGGGAATGATCAAAGGTTTACCAGTGTCTTGAATTTGTTCCCCTGGTAATACTAAATCTGCCTTGCTTACTGTGGTTGGCTATCATGCAGTGCTTGCCCTTGGCCACGAGGGGGAGGTGGTAAAAGAAAGTATGTTGTGAAAATGTGGGGGGGAGACTTAAAAAAGTGTCTATAATGGTGATGGTTTTATTCAGTAAACAGTGAATTTTCATATTTGTGGTCAATCTTTAAATCATGATACTAGTCACCATTATAAATTTGAGTGTCACTGTGAGCTAATGGGTAAAGCGTGTATATGTTTATGTTTATTTAATGTTACATCAAGGCCATACAGTCATAGAGTGGAGCTAGAAGGAATCTTAAAGATCATCTTATTCAACCCCCTCCTTTGGCACATGAGGAAACTGGAGCTGGAGTATTTTAGTGACTTGTAGAGGTCACATAGCTAGGTAGTAGCATAGCCTAGTCAGGACTCAAATTCTAGATCACTTAACTTCTCTAATAGTGTGTTCCCAGAATGCATAAATATTTTAAGAATTGATTTTTTTAAGATCGAAGGAGAGAAAGTACCTTCCAACCAGCCCTTCTAATTTTCAGTTTGTTATGTTTACAGCTGAAGACAGGAACAGTGCCCCAGCAGGAAAATCCGGCCCTCGGGAAAGAGAATCATTTGATGGCCGAAATATACTAAAGGTCAGTATGGAACAGAATGATCCTGAGACTTACTGTTGTTGAAATGGGTTTAAAATGAGTGCAGAATAAGTAGCTTCCCCTTTAATACTAAAATATTCCTGTCCTCCTACTTTCCGTAGGAAATATTGATAGAATAATCTTTTCAAATTGATGGAAAATGTTTTCAAATTTCTTTTTACATTTAAAGAGGAAAAAATCATTTCAGTAATGTTAAAGTTATGGCACTTCCAATATGGAGTTAGCTAGGTGGCTCAGTGGAGGGAGTGATGGGCATGGAGTTAGGAAGACCTGAGTTCAAATCTGGCTTCAGACACTTAATAGCTGTGTGACCATTGGCAAGTCACTTAACTTTTGTTTGACTTAATCCACTGGAGAAGGAAATATCAAATCACTCTAGTATCTTTGCTAAGAAAACCCCATGGACAGTATTAGCATGCTGTGGTCCATGGAGTCATGAAATTGGACATGACTGAACAAATGAACAACCATAACAACAATTTCCAGTATCCTTAAAGCTGGTGGGTGATTTATGAAACAGTTAGGTTCCCTACCACTTGGATCCACAGGAGAAAGTAATTGTAGCTCTGATAGGATTTACTGTTAGGCTTTCACTTTTGGAGTGTTGACTTTGCATTTTATAAGTGAAAGTGAATTGCTTGTTGTCTTCTAGTGGCTTTTTCTTGTCACCCATAAAGCTACTTTCTATAGTTATATTATCTGTTTCTACTCCAGAATAGCTTAGGTTATGAAAGGTGGGTTATTCTTTCCTGACTTATCGGGGTTCTGCTTTTCTGAGGACTAGATTGATCTGTAAAATTTAAATGAAAGGCTCACTTGAAAATCATATTAGTCTTTCCTCCACAATTCATGTTGAGTAACATTCAAGGAGTAAGAGCTGCTTTTTCTCTGTGTTATATGTGTTTTCATGCCATTTTGCACCCTGGCAAATAGAAATACAAGTCAATATGAGCACAAGAAGTTTTTCATTTTCCATTCCCCTGGAATTCTCTGGAATCCAGTATGTTTTTAAATCTTCTAACTCATGCTCTTGATGTCAGAGGTAGACTGGTATTTGGAGGACAGGTAGAGATTATGAGTCATAATGGGCAGTTACATCATAGAGCTCAGCTGGCAGGAGGAGCTATTCACCCACGTAGGTGTTCTCATGTTTACATCCTAGGGCTCCTTCCTTTCCTCAGGTCTTGTGTCTTTTGCTGTAATGAGAAGTTTTTTTTTTTTTTGCAAAATAGTCATGACATCTTTGTACTTGAGTGACAGGCTCTACTGCCTGGGCCACAGCTGTAAATATGCTTGGTAGGTTCTTCTGCATCTCCTCTTTTCTTCTTCAAATGATGTCATCATCATCCATTAGTTTTCTTTTTATTGCTTTTATTGAGGAAGACAGAAGTTTGAGCAGGGAAGTGACATAGAAATATCTCAAGGCAGCTCAGTTGTCTTGTTGCACTCAGGGTTGGGACCTGAAAGGTGCTGCAGGTCGGATGAGAAATGGCTTGACCGCTCTGTGTGGGAAGTGATGGGAGAAAACCTTAAGGTAATGCCAGGTAATGTGCAATTACCTGTGACTGCTCTCTTTAGTCTTGGTAAAGGTGATCTCTGTCAGTAACCTTGCTAATTACATCAGAAAGACATAAAATTTTGGACCTGAAAAAGACTTCCACAGTCCTAAGATGTAGTTCTTATGTAGTATAAATAGGAAACTGAGTTTTAGAGTGGTTAAGTAACTTTTCCCAAGGCCTTATAACCAGTTAGTTGGCAGAGCTCAGACTAGATCTTGCAGTGGCTCCCTTGTTATTGCCTCTTAGGACAAAATGCAAACTCCTTAGCTTAGCATTTAAAGCTCAGTGCTTAGCAGAGTGCCTGGTACATAGTAGACATTTAATAAATGCTCATTGACTGACAGACTTATTTCATATTACTCCTCTTTATGTACTCTGCATCCCAACTAAACACATGTAGTAGTTGTTCCCTGAATTTGGCAGTCCATTTCCCATCTCTTTAATTTCAGATAATTGGTCTCCTAGCCTGGAATGCCTCTCTTGTCATCTTTGGCATTCAGAATCATCTTCCTTTTAAAGCTTAATATAGATACTACCTACTCTATAAAGCCTTTTCTAATTCTGCCCTTTCTCTATAGTTATTAGTGCACTTGCCACATTTTCATATTTGTCTTTGTATTCCTAGCATCAGGCACAGAGCTGACACTTAGTAAATGTTTGTTGAGTTGAATGGAAAGCAGTTCTTTTGACTCTAAATTCTTGCTTTTCTCTTATACCTCAGTGAATACCAATAAGATGAAGTTAATTAATGCAGAGTGCTATATTGGGGACAGAACAGCAGGCAATATATGTCCATTAATCTTACGCTATGTTGCCTACATAAGGTGTTTCCTGTGTTTGGAAGAGAGCCATCTGGAATGTGAGCTTGAAAATACCTTTCTACAAGTAGGTATTCTGTTATCCCACATGTTGGGGACAATGAGAGTCCAAAATTTTAGTTAACTAGGGGTTTTACTTTCTGTTTGACTGCTATACTGTATACAGATTATAGGAGAGATGTGCCTTCCTTGTTTCTTCTGTGGCCTAGCCTTTCACAGGAAGAGGTCATATGAAAGTCTAGGAAATACAGTATATCTCCATGAAGCATTCTTTTATCAAAGATTTCACCTAAAATTAATATGGTGATGATTTTCATAATTTGCCCTATGAACTACCAAAACCACATAGCTTTAAAAAAATGTGAAGGCAGTGTTTTAAATATATTGATGAGCAAGAGAACTAAATTTTCAGCAAGAACAAAAAGGAGAGATTATAATCACCAGCAGTTGCTGCAAGAGACAAAACAAAAGTCTGTGAAGCACTTATATTCCAAAGACACATTGGGGTGTCATCCTTGGCTGCAATGTGAAGATCATTCAAGTGTGTAGACCTCGAAATAAAGGGAGCATTCAGCAAACCAGCATGATCATATTGTGATGCTAGGTAAGTATTCTTTTCTGAAAGAAAACAAAGAGACCACTTAATATTACTAGGAGAGGAACTGAAACAAAAAGGCAAACTGTTAGACACTGAGCCAAAGCATCTGTACAGAGCAGATGAACAACTCTATAGGCCAAGGATCGAGTGGGTGGGTGAAGGGAGACAGACTTGGGGGGAAAATAAAAATAGATAAAAGTTAAAGCATTTATGAAGTGCTTATTATGTGCCAGGCACTGTGCTAAGCACGGAGAATACACATACAAACAGAAAGACAGTCCCTGCTTCTAAGAAGCCTACATTCCAGTGAGGGAAGACAGCACATAAAAGGGAGCTGAAAAGTAGGGGTAGCCTGAGAAAGTTGGGAAATGGAGAGGGAATGGTGTTTGCATAGGGGCAAGGTAGAGAACTAGAGTGGAGAGTCCTGATCTACATGTGAAGTGGTCATAGCTGGCATGGGGTCTTCCTTAAATAGATGTTGTAGGGAGGAACTCACCAATCGGAGGGGGAGAGGTCATCTGGTGAGTCAAAGGCTGGTCTGGGTTTGAAGTGAGATTAATTAATTTCATTGTTATATTCTGAGGCATAAAATAGAAGCAATTCAGTGTCCATTGCTGTGTAAATGCAGTCCTGTACTATCCTATCCATAGCAAGTAGAATGGTGGTCATTTAAAATTCAGTGTTTGGATTTGCATACTTGGGAGTATAGGTTTGTGTTGGTTTTTTTTTAATTTTTAGAGGAGGTGGTCATAGCTGCTTTTATGAGCAACCTTTTTAGGAAGTGGTGAAAGTGTTGTACGCTGTGTCTGGTAACTAGTTGGTTGAACCAGAAACTAGCTAAAATGAGGTTTTTAGAAGAGGAGATATGAAAAGTTAAAAGATCATTCTTTATCTCTCCAAATTAAAAAAAATGGGAGCATTTTAAAATCATTATCTGAAGGAAGGATGCTTCAGTGGCTACTCAGATCAATGGGAATTTTTGAACATAGACAATGAAGGAGAAATGATAGAAATTAATTTCTATAAGGCATCATCATCAACTTGTAATTGAGGCAAACTTGCTGAACTACAATGAAATCACAACACCAGATGATGCCATGTCAGACAGCAACAGAAGCGTTCAGTCAACTAGCATAGTCAAGTAGCATTGAGTGCTTTCTGTGTGCCAGGTGCTGTGCTAAGTGCTGAGAATACAAAGAAAAGCAAAAAAAAAAGTCTTGCTTTTGAGGCATTTGCAGTGTAATGAGGAGACATCATACAAACGACTATGTGCAAACAAGATTTATATAGGATAATTGGGTGTTGTCTCAGAGTGAAAGGCACTAGGATTAGGAGGATTAGGAAAGGCTTCTTGCAGAAGGTGAGACTTAGGACTGAGACTTGATGCTAGGGAGGCTAGGTGGTAGATTTCCAGAGGGAGAGAAAGGCATAGGGATCCCCCATGAAGTGAAAACCCTTGGATTTAGGAGATGGAATGTCTTGTTCCAGTGTCACTACATTTTGGAGTATATGGAGGGGAGTCGGGTGTAAGAAGACTGGAAAGGTAGGAGGGGGCCAAGTTATGAAGGGCTTTGAATGCCAAGCAGAGGATTTTATATTTGATCCTGAAGGTGATAGGAAGCTGCTGGAGCTTGTGGAATAGGGGTGTGAGATGGTCAGACTTATGCGTTAGGAAGATCACTTTGATAGCTGAGTGGAGAAGGGGTCGGTGTGTAGGGAGACTTGAGGCAGAGAGACCAGTTAGCAGGCTGTTGGCAGTAGTGCAGGTGTGAGGTGATAGTGTTCCAGCACCAGGGTGGTAGCAAAATAGAGTTGTCACTAATGGCTAACTCCTGGAAGGAGAAGTAATTTTAATAGCAATTAGTTTAGAGACTTTATTAAATGTTCCAGAGAGTAGTAGAATCAGTATTTCAGCTTAGTGCTATCAGCAGATTAAGTAGAAGGATATCTCTGTACTGAGATCAACTCCAAATTATAAAATGGTCTAGTGATTAACATTAGAGCCCAAGATTACATTCATTTACATACATTATTTAGGCTCTTCTGAGCTCCTCATTTGTGTCCAAATACCCTTGTCCTTTCTATTCTGTTAGCTGTCAAAGCTATTTTCCTAAAGCGCAGGTCTGGCCATGGCACTTCCTTACTTAATAAACTCCATGATCAAATACAAACATCTCTATTGGAGATTTGAAGCCCATTTGAATCAGTGACTTCAGCCTTCCCTTCTAGCCTTACTGTACATTGCTTCCTTGTGTCCTCTTGAGCGCAGAGTACTGCAGTTCATTCTGCCACTGTGCCACAGGGACCACTGGGTCTTTGCATCTCCCTTGCAGCTGAGCCTTCTTTCACATGCCGTCCTTCCCTATGAGGATGAGGGCTCTTTGAGATCAGGGGTTGTCTTGATTTCCTGTTTGTACCCCCAGTGCTTAGAACAATGCTTGGCATAGTAAATACTTAATAAATACTTTTCCATTCATTTGTTCATGTACTTTATAGTTGGGCCAGATATTTCAGCTATATCTTATGCATAACATTCCAGCTCTCATCTCCATGCCTTTGCACAGGTTGTCCCTCATGCCTAGAATTCCCTTCCTCCTAACCTGTGCCTCTTGGTTTCCGTTTTTTCTTTCAAAGCTCAACACAGATGTTTCTTGTTATTGGGGACCTTTCTGAACCCCTAGTTGCTAATACCCTCCACCATTACCTTGTACATATTATGCGTTCACCTTGTCTCTTCTTAATAGAACATAACTGTCTTGAGGTCAGGAACACTTTCATTTTTGTCTTTGAATGCAAAATGCTATATTTGGGATAAAACATCAAGATATATACACACATCTGCATGTATATGTATATATACATCTTCATATATACTATTAAATGATTTTTGGTAATTTAATTTACATCTTTTTGCACAATGTCCTAATAAAATAATTTAACTTAAAATATGGCTTGGTGGCACAGTGGATAAAATGCTGGGCCAGGAGTCAGGAAGATCCGAGTTCAAATCCAGTCTTAGCCACTTACTGGCTGTGTGATCCTGGACAAGTCACTTAACTTCTGTTTGCTTCAGTTTTGTCATTTGTAAAACAGATATGATAAAAATAGGTATAATATGTAACATACATTCTATATGATATATATAACATATTGTATGTATATAGCTTGATGTTTTGTCCCAAATACACATATATGCGTGTGTGTGTATGTTCATTAATCACAAGAAGTGACAGAAACACCAGAAGTGAATGAAAAAGCATTTATTAAGTGCTTAAGTACAAAGCACTATGCTAAAAGCTAAAGGTACAAATAGAATATTGGAGACAGTCACTGAGTCAAAGAGATTATATTCTAGTGAGGGATGAAGGAATTGTAACAGGTGGATGTCTGTCCCTGGAGAAAAGTTGAGGGGATGACTTTGGCATGACCTAAGATAGGAGCCTCTTGGCTCATTTTCCCTATTTTGATATTTGTTTTCTGAACAGGCTATTTCTCTGCCTGCTTAATAATAAGCCTGGCTTTTGATACCTTGTGACTACATGATTGGCTATCAGATATGACTCATGCTTGGAATCAAACACCTAAGGAAATTTTTCCTTGTTACAGTTTATGTTAGGTTAGTCTATACCCTTGAGGGAATAAGTCTTGACATTGTTATAACTATATCCCTCCATTTCCTTTCCTAGCAAATTTCTATAATCTGGGCAGTCGAGCAGTAGAAGTTTTCTAAGTACGGTACTAAGTCTATTAATTAATAGATTGATACTGGAACATCTCTGAGTTACTATAGTAGGATGCAAGTATGAAAAATCTTATAATTTTAATCTGTATTTATGGTCAAATTATGATATAGGGGTTATATCCTCCTAAAGGGGGAATTAATAAGATAAAGATATAATGTAAAAGTTTCCTAATTAAATGGAATAGAAAATTTTAAGAAAGCAACAGGAATAGACTGTTTACTCTAAGAACTGTATTCATATGTATATGATTGGCTTCCAAATCTATGTAGCATGGAAATTCAGGCTTTAAGTATGATTTTGAATAAGTTCTCAAACTTGGATTAAGAATTTTACATATAAAATTGATAATTGTAAAGAAGGTGAAATTATTTCCCCATTTTAAAATGTCTGATAATTTTAAAAAACAGAAGAGTTCATTTTCCAAGTTATACACTTTCAAATTTTTTTTATGATTCTTATATCAGGTACAGGGTTTGGAGAACCAAATTTAAGAGATTGTGCTGAATTGTATTGAGTCTTTTTGCTAGCAGAATTATCTAGGAACCTCTAAAGTTGACTTGGAGCCAGATAAGCAGAACTGTTCTAGAGTTGTCCTGAGAATGAAGCCTATTCCAGAATATCCAAGAGAGGCTATCCAGGAACCAGCAACTACACGAGACATCTAGGACTCACGATGTGCTGATTAAATGGACGTTGGGAATGTGTTACTAAGATACAAGGAGATTTGATGTTAGTTAATATTGTGGATTGTTGTATTACTTTGCCGTTTTGTTTCATGGTGTTTATGTTCATGTTTAAGTTTTCTTGGTTACCTTGGTGACGTGTAAATCTTCCTTCTCAAAATTAGTCCATTATGAGCGCTCTAAATAGTTTGATCTGTAACCTGACTTATGTAATTCTGATTATGAATATATGAAAAGCCTTATGGATTTGGCTTGTAGATGAGTGACACATGGGGATAGTGGGCTGCCCACTCCCCCATGAATCAGAAGGGGGAAATTGAAGGAATTGAGGGGATTAGGACAGCAAGTAGGTAATTGTGGGAATTGAGTAAACCACACTGACTCTGTCTTGTGACTCAGTTCTGGAGCTAGCTCAGTGAAGTCCAAATTCTGTCTTGTGAGAAACTTTATTCAATTTGGGGGGTTAGGAGAAAATTTTTGTATTGTTTGAAACTAGCCTTGTGTGGCTGGGAAACTGAACCACCTCTGTGTGCTCTTTAGAGACCATTAACTAAGGACCTAAGGTTATACTGACCAGAAACTCAGTCATATCCAAAGATTAGTGCAAGGAGTTTTCTTATAGTTGTGCATCTCAAGCAACTTATATGTCTTATCTGAAAACTAGCCCCATACTGATCAATAAGTTGTTTCCGTGTTCCATTGATTGTTCACAGAGTAGGAGTGGGATATCTCTTTTTCTGATTTTAGGGAATTGTACCTGTTCACTCTTCCCCTCCCAACTTGAAAAGTCCCTAGTTTTTTCTCCAGTTAGAAATCAGATTCCCTAATGTGGTATCCTAGTTAATTGTGTCCTTTTAATTAACTGGCCTTATTTGATTAATTATGTATGTGTACATATGTATAAAAATGTGTCCCCCACCCTGTGTTTAGGGTTCAGCTCTAAGCTGAGGAAGGGGCCTGGTCCCGATTTTTTGGGCAATTGGCTTGTATTACTTGATAAATTAAAATGCTTGAAAGCTCAGACCTTTGATTCCTTAGTCATTTCGTCTTTAACCCACTACAGGGAGATAACAGCTAAAAATCATCCTTGACCCTTCACTGTCTCTCACCTGCCATATCCAATCTGTTACCACGGCCTGTTCATTTTATTTTTGCAGCAACTCTTGAATATGCCCCTTTTTCGTCTGACAGCACCACCACCATAGTGCAGGCCCTCATCACTTCACACTTTGATTATTGCAACAGCCTGCTGGTGGGTCTGCCTGCCTCAAGTCTCCTACCTCTTTGTGAATGATTACCAATGGGGTTGAATTAAGCAGTTGCTAAGATCCCTTTTAGCTCTAAAAGTCTATGCTTCTTGAACCTACATCTCCATCTCTGCTTTTATAGAGTACAAGTGCCACAGCTATAGCTTTCCTGTTAATCAAGATAGAAATCTGAATCATCTTTAAGTCTTTCTTTTCTTTTTGCCCTTCCCCTGGCCACCAAATCCATTCTTCCTCATATGCCCCTTGCATCTGTCTGGTCCTTAGCATTTCTACTATTATCATCCTCAAGCGCCCTGTCACCTCACACCTGGCTTATTACCTCTTAAATGATCTTCTTCTTTGTTGATCTCTATTTCAACTTATTCTTCACAGTGCTATCAGATTAATTTTCCTAAAATACTTACTTCAGCTTGGCATTTCAGATTCCTGAAGAGGGCTATTTGAGAAAAATGTTTTGTACAGTGTCAAATTTTATATAAACAAATGATTATTACTATACCAAATTCTTGTTTCCTTTTTTCTTTTCTAGTACTTATATTATTGGGTTTTTTTGCATGGGATTATTCCACTCAAGAAAGGAGAATAACAAATTGAATCTACCTAGAGCTTATACTCAAAAATCCTCCATTAATAACTGAAATTCATTTGTCATTAAAACTTATTTCAGGTTTATTCCTTCACAAATGCAAGGCACGGCTGATTTGTATACTAAGGTTAAATTTGCATTTTATTGTTTTCTTTTTAAAAAACAATTTGTGTTTCACTGCACTTTATAGTAGTTAACTTGAAATGTGAACAGAGATTTTTAGTAATTTAATGTATCTTTTTATAGAATGTCTTAATAAAATGATGGAACTAAAAATAAAATGTAGCTTGGTGGCACAGTGGATAGAATACTGGTCCTGGAATTGGGAAGATCTGAGTAAAAATCTAATTTCAGATACTTACTAGCTGGGTGACCCTGGACAAGTGAGTCTCTGTTTGCTTCAGGTCCCTCATCTGTAAAATGGGGATGATGATAGTACCTGCCTCCAGGGTTGTTGGGAGGACAAAATGAGAGAATAACTTATTTTATCATTCTATATAAAGGCTAGTTATTAGAATACTGATTATTATTACTGTATTGTACTGATTCTACAATAGCATGGCACAAGGGAAGAACATGGCATGATCTAGAATGAGCGCCTTTGACTTTGGTGTCCTGCCAAGATAAATTCATAGGGTCGTGGATCTTGGACCGAAAGGAACCTCAGGGGCCATCTGGTCCCCTGCCCTCATTTTACAGAAGAGGCAACTGAAGCCCAAGGAAGTTAAGTGGCTTAAGGTCACACAGGTACCGAGGTCCTTTAACTCGTAAGCCAGTGATGTCATCATAAGTTCTAAATGAATACATGACCTAGATATTACAAAGTCATGAGGACAGGAGATATGTACTGGGCCTATGGTTTTATTAGTTTAGGAATGTCCTAGATGAGGAAACTATCTCTACCAATTCAGATAGGCACCTTCTCTTCCACTTCTCGTTGTAGAGTGCTCCTTGGGCACTGAGAGGTTCATTGATTTCCCAGGGTCACACGACAAAAATAGGGTAACCTAAACAAATTATAGAGTGAGAAGTTACCTTTTACAGCTGGATAGATGAAGAGTTCTTACGTTTTACCAAATGAGGAATCAAGATGATCATAGGAGATAAAACGGACGATTTTGCTTACTTAAATTGATAAATTTTTGTACAAACGAAACCAATACAGTTAGAATTAGAAGGGAGGTAGTCAGTGGGGGAAAAAATCTTTGCAGCAACTTTTTCTGTAAAAGGTATGCTATCCAAGATGTGTAGAAAATTATTGTTGTCATTTTTTAAAGTCGTGTCCCTGTGACCCCATTTAGGGTTTTCTTGGCAAAGATACTGGAATGGTTTGCCATTTCCTTCTCCAGCACATTTTACAATGAGGAAACTGAGGTAAACAAGGTTAAGTGACTTGCCCAGGGTAACACAGCTTGTAAGTGTCTGAGGCTGGATTTGAACTCACAGAGATGAGTCTTCCTGACTCTGGGCCCAGTGCTCTATCTACTGCCTACCTAGATGCCCATAGGAAATTATACCAGTATGTAAGAACAAGAGCCATCGCCCAACAGATAAATGGGCAAAGGATATGAACCAGCAGTTCTTAAAAGAAGAAATGTAGGCAATCAACAATCATATGGAAAAATGCTCCAAATCTCTAATAAGAGAAATATACATTAGAACAATTCTGAGGTTCAACCTTAGACCCAAATGGTTGTCAAAGATGACAAAAAATGAAAATGATAGTTGTTGGAGGACCTTTGGGAAAACAGGCTTGTTCATGCACTGTAGAGCTGTGGTTGATCTATCTGATTATTCTGGAGAGCAACTTGGAATTATAATCAAAAAGTCACTAAGTTATGCTTACCTTTGACCCAGTGGTACCATTAACTTATACCCCAAAGTGATAAAAGGGAAATGACTCATATATGCAGAAATATTTATAACAGTACTTTTTTGTACTGGAGCCAAAGTGGGCGTGTGTGAATTGGGGAATATTTGAACAAATTATGATATGTGAATGTAATGAAATACACTTTTGAGCCTTAAGAAGTTATGAAAAGAAAAAATTCAGAGAAACCTAGGAATAGTTGTATAAACTGATACAGAATGAAGAGTGCAGAATTAGGAGAACAAGTTATACAATGACACTATAACATTGTGAAGAAAATTACTCTGAAAGTCTTAAGAACTCTGATCAATGCATTTGTTGTTATTCAGTTGTTTCAGTCATGTCTGACTCTTTGTGACCCCATTTGGAGTTTTCTTGACATAGGTACTGGAGTGGTTTGCCATTTCCTTCTCCAGCTCATTTTACAGATGAGGAAACTGAGGTAAATGATTTGCACAGGGTCACACAGCTAGTAAATATATGAGGCCAGATTTGAACTTGGGTCTTCCTGATTCCAGGCCCCACTCTATCTACTACACCACCTAGCTGCCCCAGTTAATGCATTAACCAGTCACAACTCTGAAGACTGATGAAAAATCATTCTTTCTCCTTCTTAGCAGTTAATGGGTCGGAAGTGCGTAATGAGACATAGATTTTTATACACGGCCAATTTGTGGATTTGTTTCATTTGACTACTTATTTGTTATAAGGGAGGACTTTGTGGGGAGTAGGGTGACAAGGATTATTGAGAAAAAAGCATTAAAAAAACCAAAGTCAGGAAGGAAATCCAGAAGGAGAGACAGATAAGCAGGGCTGCATTTGTACTGCCATATTAAATTTAAATTGTACCTAAAAAAAAGTTGTATAATAGAGATTCATAGTTTCATGTATAGCTCTCTTTTTCTGTTTTTATATATGGAAGTGTTCGTGTTTGTTGATGTTTTCAAGTTCAAAATTTCAGAAATAAATTAAAACTCTCTATAACCAGTGCTTTTATAACTGGACCATAACCCCTATGTTGGTGCTACGTTGATTTTAAAATATGAACTTGTTTATATTACAGGCCATTTAAAAAGAAAAGAAAGAGGCAAAAAACCATATAGCAGAAAACTAGGAGAGTACAGGAAATATGTTAGGAGCTGTTCATATTTTACAAATAGCAGAAATAACATACTATACATTATAGTATTGGAAACAAATAGAATCTGAGCTTAGTGGCCCTTTCTAGCATGAGTTTGAGAAGAAGATGCTTCTTTTGGGTTTTGGTGGTTTTTTTTCCTCTAGGAAGAAGAATATTTCAACAGAACTCTTCCTTAAAGATGTTTATTTCATGGGTCATTTTAGCCAATAGAATTAAGTCTTAAACCACTGATGCTGGCCCCTCAAGGCTTGGCTTTTGGCTTGGTGAAACACAGAAGACAAAGCCAAACTTGAGTCAACTTGCATTTTTGATGGAAGCCAACACCTTTTTTTGAGTCCTCCTTGTTTGGACCACTGTCTGACTGCTAGCTCAGGTGCATGTATCTCAGTATTTATCTCTTTATGCCTTCAACTCTTTCTTCCCCCAGCAAATGCCTCCTCCCCTTTTTCCCCCTGCTAATTTGCCCTCCTGCTCATATTGTTTCTGGTTATTCAGCTCTACATTGGAACTGAAATACTTTCAAATGTTGTTTTTGTCCACCCAGGTAATGGATATGTTGGGAGGGTCCAGAACTTAGTAATAACAGGAATAGATACGGGATTGCTATAATATTTCCTCTCATAGCGTAAATGAGAGAGGAGAAAATGTAGAGATTGACAGGTGCTTTACTTTAATCTTCCCTGATTCTGCTCTTTAGGGAGAATAAGACATTTATTGTATGTGCATAGCATTATGCTATGCATTTTGGGGGATATATTTAGTTGTTTTGGTCTCATAATAAACCTTTAAGACAGAGTAGCTGGTTGTATTCTGTGAAGAGTTTTATCTTCCTTGTAATGCTCGTCTCTCTTAGAACCCAGACACATTATTTTTTTTATCGCAAATGAACGAGTTGAGTTGTGGCTCAGTATAGATTCCAGTGTGCTTATTTGGTTTACCCAGGTCAGCAAGTCTTCAAAAAACAGACCACCAAAAGCTATATAAATTGATACTGAGGTGTAATGACAAAGCTTTGTGGAAAGTCTTTGAGGCAGTTTGTTTTGCAAGAGACTAGACCAAATAAGACCAATCTGAATTGAGTTGCTTTGCGTTTACAGTTTAGTCAGGGTGATATTTTTTTTTTACTTTCTTTCTTTCTTTTTTGGGGGGGGAGGGGGCTAGGTAATAGGGTTAAGTGACTTGCCCAGGGTCATACAGCTAGTAAGTGTTATGTGTCTGATGCTGTATTTGAACTCAGGTCTGCCTGAATCCAGGGCCAGTGCTTTAGCCACTGTGCCACCTAGCTGCCCCTTAGAGTATTATTTTGCAGTAAGAAACAATAGGAGAATCTTATTGGAGAACAGTTTTTAAGGATATATTTTGCTCTGATTCAAAATATGTGTGTATGGGGGCAGCTAGGTTTCAATGACAACATGTCTAAATTAGATATACTAAATAATACATGTATACTTTGCAACAGTACATGCATATCCATAGTATACAAGCAGTAAGTAAGCTAATATAAGTAGCAAGGAAAAGATAATGCAGCAATATAATATTAATACATGTAATACCAATACATACGTAATACTAGATATATATATGTCAGAGGAATGTATCAGTAAATGATAATACAGTAGCAGTACCACATTACAAGCAGTTCATATGTTGGAAATTGTAACATAACAGACTATAATTGTAAAACATCATATGCAATTCCTAAATGAACTGTGATTGAACAAGAAAAGAGATCCTTAAGTATTGTTACTGTGAGGAGCTCTTAAGATTTTTTAAAATGACAGCTTCATTTTAGAATTTCAATAGTGAAAGAACTTACAAATTGGTATTCCAAGGTGAATCACCATTATTATTTCAAGTTAAAAAAAAAAACAAACTGAGGCACAGGATGCATTAATGTTATACAGGGTTCTCACTTAAGGGTTTTTCTCTCAGTTCTAAGCCTAGAAGTCATGAATGTCTCAACTTATAGTCATCACATCTTAGAATTTGCAAGGTGGTGGCTTTCCCATTTTTTCCCCCTGAAGTATTATTATAGCTGTTTGGCATTCATTCCGTGACTTCCAGAATTCCTAAGGGGCCAGAGACAAGTAGGACTAGGGTGAATGAGTATGTGTGGGTAGGTGAAATGAGAGAGGCAGCAGCCTCTCTGTGTGTAAAATTAAAACAATACTACTTTAAGCTGTGCTGTTCTTTGTGATTCAGACTGAGGGAGAAAGTGTTTTTTAAAAAATAGTATTTTTTCTCCAATTACATGTAAAAACAATTTTTAATATTTTTTAAAAAGTTTTGAGTTTTAAATTTTATCCCTCACTTCCCTCCCTCCTCTCTGAGATGATAAGCAGTCTGATATAGGTTATACATGTGTAATCATTTAAAACATTTACATATTAGTCATTTTATACAAGAGGACTCAAGAAAGAAAAAGGAAGAAAGGAAGGAAAAAAAGAAAAAGAAAGAAAAATAGTGTGTTTCAGTCTGTATTCAGACAACATCAGTTCTTTCTCTGGAGATGGATAACATTTTTCATCATGAATCCTTTGGGATTGTCTTGGATCGTTGTATTGCTGAGAATAGCTCAGTCATTCATAGTTGATCGTCATACAGTATTGCTCTTACTGTGCACAATATCCTCCTGGTTTTGCTCACTTCACTTTGTATCACTTTGTGTCACATGTAATTCTTTCCAGGTTTTTCTGAAATCATTCTACTCGTCACAATAATATTCCATTACAATCATGTACCACAACTTATTCAGTCATTCCCCAGTCAGTGGGAATCCCTTTCATTTCCAATTCTTAGCCACCACAAAAAGAGCTGCTGTAGTATTTTTGTACAAATAGGTTCTTTTCCTTTTTAAAAAAAATCTCTTTGGGATACAGACTGAGCAGTGGTAATGCTGGATCAAAGGGTGTGCAGTTTTATGGCTCTTTGGGCATAGTTCCAAATTGCTCTCCAGAGTGGTTGGATCAGTTCACAACTCCAGCAGAGAATTAGTGTCTCAATTTTCCCACATCCCCTCCAACATTTTCAACATTTTCATTTTCCTTTTTTGTAGGGGAGAAGTGTTTATTTAAAAGATTTCACAGCATGTTTTTCAGAGGTGGTAGACTATGTACATAAGAAATGTTGCATACATTTATCAGATGAAGTTACTTTGTTGGTTTTACTTAACTTTCTTTATTATAAAGGCTTAATTGTGGCAGTGATATATTTGGAAGTGACTATAATGTAAAAACAAAAGACATCACTAAAACATTTTTTCAAATAAAATAACTATTCAGTATTTAAAGTTTCCCTGGCAACTCTTTTGCATAGATTTATGATGCTTCAGATTGCCTGAGATATGAGACTTAGTCTATAAAATTTCTTCAAATAAATAAATTTATTCTGTACACTTGTATTTGGAACTAAAAGACCAACTCTGCCTTCACTGCCTATGTTAAAATTAATGACTTGTTTCAAGGTCCAAGGCAAGTAACATTGTAGCAACTTTTCCCTCTTTCTGCTAAGGCTAAATTGTTGTTTCTTGGAGAGCTACTATCTGTATGAAGCTAAGCAGGTCACCCTGGGGATGTGTTATGTTCAGTGTTACCTTCAACACTTACATGGGTTTTTTATCAACAGGACTTTAACTTGCTTTTCTGTTCTGTTTTGATTCTGCTCTCATGTAGGAAAAGTTGGAATAAAGGTAGAGGGATATTCTTCTTAAAATTTTAAAAATAAAATTTATTGATATATTTTGCTTTAACATCACTTGAATTTACTTCTGTGTCCTTCCTGCACACCTTTGCCATGGAGGTATCCCGTATAACAGAGTTTTATTTTTAAAAGAAAAAAAAGAAAAAAGTAATCTAAGCTGATCAACATATTAAAAAACCCCCAAAACTCGACAATACATTCAGTATTCCACATCTGTGGATCCCGCCTCAGCAAAGCAGTGAGGGGAGGTGTCTTGTCATATTTATTCTTTGGGGCTAAGCTTATTTTTATAATTTTGAAACATTAATTTTCAATAGTTTTGTGATTTCTTTTTGTGGTTCCATTTACTTTGTTTTAGTCTTCTATATTGTTTTTCTAACTCTACTTACTTTGCATCAATTCATACAAGTCTTTCCATGCTTATATGTATTCATCATCTTCATTGTTTCTTACAGCATAATGTGGTACATTATGCTCATGTACCACAATTTATTTAGCCATTCTGTACTTGATAGGTATCTGTTTTTTCTCCAGTTCTTTGCTATTATAAAAAATGCTTCTGTCAATATTTTAATGTATCTATGGTATATAAGGCCTTTCTTTTTATCAGTTACCTCCTTGGGATGTCCTAGTAGTAGAATCTCTAGGTTAGAGATTAAAAGTAATTTTAGTTACTTTATTTGCCTAGGTCCGGATTCTTTCCATAATAGTTGTATTAATTCACAGCTCCATTGTCAGTGCCTTACTGTTTCATTTGTTCTTTATCAGGATTTAGTGACCTGTGCCATAAGCGGTCTTTGCAAGATGAGCCTTCTTGAAACCTCTAGCCCACAGACCTTGATCTAACCTGATATATGTCCTCCCTGCTCCCACGGTGATTCAGGGCTTCGGTTCTGCTGCTGTGTAGCTCCTTTTGAATGCTTAAGCCAAACAATATTCTGTAGATTTTTCTTTCATTTTTTTTATGGGATCATTGTGAGCAATATCTGAGTTAGGGTAAAATAAAAAGAAAGGACATAACATAATAACTGGCATGTCATGATATTTTTCTGTAAGGATCAGCTTGTGGGCAAAGTCATTTTCCAGGTTTTAAAGGCAGATGCCTTTAGAGTTGCTGGTCATGGGCTAATGGTATTAGAATGTCTCTGCTAGCCAGCAAGCCACAAGGGACAGTTTTGTCTTGGTATATCTGTAATGCTTTTGCCCTGGGGCAGGGCTTTCTGTGGTAGGATTTTGCAGTAAACTAAATTCCCTGCATACTAGCTCTGATGCTAATTCTACACGCTGCTGTGGAAACAGGCTGTGAGAGTGTCTGTGTGCCTAGATTATATATATATGTTCTCCAGCTGGTGACAGGTCAGCCCTTCTTCCCTTCCCCCACCTCCCATTTTTAATTGAAAGCCATTGCAAGGAGGCGAGTTCCCTTGGTACTTTAGTATTGAGGAGTTCAGCAGAATTGCATGGCATCTTGTTTTTGTTTAGTGATTTTAATTTACTTTGCAATAGGTCTTTTGGCCTTACCAGCGTAATTGCAGCAAAGTCTTCAACTTGATAATCCTGACATCAGCAGTGAGATAGGGGCCAAAGAGCTAAAAGTGCAAACCTTTGTGATCGCTTGAAGAAAGTCTTAATACTTTCATTCTCTGACTATACTTGCCTGATTTCTTCCTGGTTCCTCCTTAAGCTCAGGCAGTAGCAGTTAGCATTATTTATACTGACTTACTACATTTAAGATATAGAGTGGCCAAGGTAAGAGAGAAATTCTACTCTTCCACTTTTTAAGTGCAACTTGTATAATTCAATTTAGCAGAAAGTGGCTTAAGCCTCTTATTGCTGGATTACTTTTTAGAATTAAAGTATTCTTTTTTTAAAATAAATTTATTTTTACATATATTTATAATTTATCCCTCCTCACTCCAGCCCCCCAGCCAGTCCAATTGAGCAAGCAAAGAAAGGGAAAAAGAAAGGAAAAAATGAAAAAATAAGGCTTTCATTGTAAATATGTAGATTCCCATGTTAGACACACCCAAAAATATTTCTCTGCATTTTAAGTTCATCACCTGTCTGGGAAGAGGTGAATGGCGTATTTCATCTTTATTCTTCTGTATTCATAGTTTGTCATTAGAATGATCAGAATTCTAATGTCTTTCAAAGTAATTTTTCTCTATAATGTATAAATTGTTCTAGTTTTGTACACTTTGTTCTGCAATCAGTTCAAGAGGTCTTGCCAGTTTCTTCTGAAACTATTTCATTATTTTGCATGATAATAATATTCTTTTACATTCCTGTACATAATTTGTTCAGACATTTCCCAATGGGGAGACAGATCCTTAGCTTCTAATTTTTGGCTGCTTGGAAAATACTTCTGTAAATATTTTTGTACAAATAGATAATTTTTTCTCTTTCTTTGATCTTTTTGGATCTCTTTGACCTTATGGATTGGATTTTTACTTGCTTTTCAGCCTCTTTCGTGCACCAGATTTGTTGTCTTTAAGGGAAATTACGTATGCAGAAGAAAAGATGAAGATTGTGAAAAAAGATGAAAATCCGATTTGCATCCCACGTTGGGCTGAAACTCA
The DNA here is from genome assembly GCF_003287225.1 of Phascolarctos cinereus. Classification (NCBI taxonomy): domain Eukaryota; kingdom Metazoa; phylum Chordata; class Mammalia; order Diprotodontia; family Phascolarctidae; genus Phascolarctos; species Phascolarctos cinereus. The sequence goes on along the minus strand of NW_027555736.1, from coordinate 51,048,677 downwards.
GTAGGCTTGGACTACCTGAACGTCTTTTATTTATTTATTTCTTTTACATAGAGTCTTTTTTTTAAAAATTAATTAATTTTGATTTATAGCAATCACTTTCATATGCTTTTGAGTTGAAAATTTTTCTCCCCCTTCCTCCCCCCCACCCTCCCCAAGACGGCGCACAATCTGATATAGGCTTTACATTTACATACCCATTAAACATATTTTCACATTAGTGAAGTTGTAAGTAAAAATTAAAACCAATAGGAGAAACCATTAGAAAGATGAAACAAAACTCAACAGAAGGTAAAAATAAGTGATAGCAATTCGACTTCCATAGTTCTTTCTTTGGATGTGGACAGCATTTACCATCCCAAGGCTTCTGCAGATGTCTTAGATCCTTGTAATGCTGAGAAGGGTTCAGTTTAACAATCTTAGTCATTGCATAACGTGGCTGTTATTGTGTACAAAGTCCTCTTGGTTCTGCTCACTTCACTCAGCATCAGACCATATAAGTCTTTCCAGGTTTTTCTGAAGTCAGCCTGTTCATCATTCTTATAGCACAATAGTATTCCATTACATTCATATACCACAACTTGCTCAGCCATTCCCCAATTGATGGGCATCTCTCAATTTCCAATTCTTTGCCACCACAAAAAGAGCTGCTATGAATATTTTTGTACATGTGGGTCCTTTTTTGTCTCTTTGGGATAGAGCCCTAGAAGTGCTATTGCTGGATCAAAGGGTAGGCACATTTTTGTAGCCCTTTGGGCATAGTTCCAAATTGTTCTCCAAAATGGTTGGATCATTTCACAACTCCACCAACAATGTATTAGTGTTCCAATTTTCCCACATCTTCTCCAACATTTATCATTTTCCTGTTTTGTCATGTTGGCCAATCTGATAGGTGTGATGTGGTACCTCAGAGTTGTTTTGATTTGCATTTCTCTAATCAATAATGATTTAGAGCATTTTTTCATATGACTATAGATGGCTTTAATTTCTTCATCTGAGAACTGTCTGTTCATATCCTTTGACCATTTATCAATTGGGGAATGGCTTGTGTTCTTATAAATTTGTCTTAATTCTCTATATATTTTAGAAATGAGGCCTTTATCAGAGAGACTGGTTGTAAAAATTCTTTCCCAATTTTTTACCTTCCTTCTAATCATAGTTGCATTGGCTTTTTTTCTGCAAAAACTGTTCAATTTAATGTAATCAAAATTATCCATTTTGCTTTTCATAATGTTCTCTATCTCCTGTTTGGCCATGAATTCTTCTGCTCTCCATGGATCTGATAGGTAAACTATTCCTTGTTCTCCCAGTTTACTTATGGTATCAGCCTTTATATCTAAGTCCTGAACCCATTTTGACTTTATTTTGGTATATGGTGTGAGATTTGGGTCTATGCCTCGTTTCTGCCATACTCTTTTCCAGTTTTCCCAGCAATGTTTTTCAAAGAGTGGGTTCTTATCCCAGAAGCTGGGGTCTTTGGGTTTATCAAATAATAGATTACTATAGTCATTGACTACTGTGTCTTGCATATTTAACCTATTCCACTGATCCACCTCCCTATTTCTTAGCCAGTACCAAGCAGTTTTGATGATTGCTGCTTTATAATACAATTTAAAATCTGGAATTGCTAGGCCACCTTCCCCTGCATTTCTTTTCATTAGTTCCTTTGATATTCTCTATAAACTCTATAACTCTATAAAATAATTTTTTGGTCATTTGATTGGTATGGCACTGAATAAGTAAATTAGCTTAGGTAGGATTGTCATTTTTATTATATTAGCTCGGCCTACCCATGAGCAACTGATGTTTTTCCAATTATTTAGATCTGATTTTATTTGTGTGAAAAGTGTTTTGTAATTGTGTTCATAGAGTTCCTGGGTTTGTTTCGGAAGGTAGACTCCTAAATATTTTATAATGTCTACAGTAAGTTTAAATGGGATTTCTCTTTCTATCTCTTGCTGTTGGGCTTTGTTGGTAATATATAGAAATGCTGATGATTTATGTGGGGTTTATTTTATAGCCTGCAACTTTGCTAAAGTTGTTTATTATTTCAAGTAGTTTTTTACTTGATTCTCTAGGATTCTCTAAGTATATCATCATGTCATCTGCAAAGAGTGATAGCTTTGTTTCTTCTTTGCCTATTCTAATACCTTCAATTTCTTTTTCTTCTCTTATTGCTAAAGCTAAGGTTTCCAGTACAATAGTGGTGATAATGGACATCCTTGTTTCACCCCGATCTTATTGGAAATGCTTCTAGCCTGTCCCCATTACATATAATGCTTGCTGAAGGTTTTAGATAATGCTATTTATTATTTTAAGGAAGACTCCATTTATACCTATGCTTTCTAGTGTTTTTAATAGGAATGGGTGTTGTATTTTATCAAAAGCTTTTTCTGCATCTATTGAGATGATCATGTGGTTTCTGTTGGTTTTGTGTTGATATGCTCAATGATGCTGATAGTTTTCCTAATATTGAACCAACCCTGCATCCGTGGTATAAATCCTACTTGGTCATAGTGTATTATTCTTGTGATAAGCTGCTGCAATTTATTTGCTAGTATTTTGTTTAAAATTTTTGCATCTATATTCATTAGAGAAATTGGTCTATAATTTTCTTTCTCTATTTTGACTCTTCCTGGTTTAGGTATCAACACCATATTTGTATCATAAAAAGAATTTGGTAAGACTCCTTCTTCACCTATTTTCCCAAATAGTCTATATAGTATTGGAATTAATTGTTCTTTAAATGTTTGATAGAATTCGCATGTAAATCCATCTGGCCCTGGAGATTTTTTCCTAGGGAGTTCATCAATGGCTTGTTCAATTTCTTTTTCTGAGATGGGGTTATTTAAGTATTTTACTTCCTCTTCGTTAATCTGGGCAATTTATATTTTTGTAAATATGTATCCATTTCACTAAGATTGTCAAATTTGTTGGCATATAGTTGGGCAAAATAATTCCTAATTATTGTTTTAATTTCCTCTTCCTTGGTGGTAGCTTCCCCTTTTCATTCTTGATACTAGTAATTTGGTTTTCTTCTTTCTTTTTTTAATTAAATTAACCAAAGGTTTATCTATTTTATTGTTTTTTCATAAAACCAGCTCTTAGTTTTATTTATTAGTTCAATAGTTTTCTTAATTTCAATTTTTAATTTTTCCTTTGGTTTTCAATATTTCTAATTTGGTGTTTAGTTGAGGATTTTTAATTTGTTCTTTTTCTAGTTTTTTTAGTTGTATGCCCAATTCATTAATCTCCTCTTTTTCTATTTTATTTATGTAAGCATTTAGAGATATAAAACTTCCCCTAAGAACTGCTTTCACTGCATCCCATAGTTTTGGTATGTTGTCTCATTATTGTCATTCTCTTGAATGAAATTATTGATTGTTTCTATGATTTGTTGTTTGACCCAATCATTTTTTAGGATTAGATTATTTAGTTTCCAATTATTTTTTAGTCTATCTTTCCATGGCCCTTTATTACATATAATTTTTATTGCATCATGATCTGAAAAGGATGCATTTAATATTTCTGCCTTTCTGCATTGGATTGTGAGGTTTTTATGCCCTAGTACATGGTCAATTTTTGTGTATGTGCCATGTACTGCGAGAAAAAAGTATATTCCTTTCTATCCCCATTCAGTTTTCTCCAGAGGTCTATCATACCTAACTTTTCTAATGTTCTATTCACCTCCTTAACTTCTTTCTTGTTTATTTTGTGGTTAGATTTATCTAGTGCAGAGGGGGAGGTTCAGGTCCCCCACTAGTATAGTTTTGCTGTCTATTTCTTCCTGTAACTCCCTGAACTTCTCCTGTAAGAATTTGGATGCTATACCATTTGGTGCATATATGTTTAGTAATGATATTACTTCATTGTCTATGGTGCCTTTTAGCAGGATGTAGTTTCCTTCCTTATCTCTTTTGATTAGATCTATTTTTGCTTTTGCTTTGTCTGAGATCAGGATTGCTACCCCTGCTTTTTTTACTTCAGCTGAGCATAATATATTCTGCTCCAGCCTTTTACCTTTACCCTGTATGTGTCACTCTTTTTCAAATGTGTTTCCTGTAAACAACATATTGTAGGATTATGGTTTTTAATCCATTCTGCAATCCTTTCTGTTTTATGGGAGAGTTCATCCCATTCACATTCACAGTTATGATTACTATCTGTGTCTTTTTCTCCATCCTTTTCCCCCCATTTATGCTTTTCTTTCTCCTTTTTCCTTTCCCCCTTCACTAGTGTTTTGCTTTTGACCACTGCCTCCTTCAGTCCCTCCCCTTTTATTATCCCTTTCCCTTTTCTTCCCCTTTAGTCTTACTGCTTCTTCCCTCCCTTCTTTCCCCCTCCCTTCTTTCCCCCTCCCTTTTCTTTCCCCTTTTCCCTCCTACTGCCTATAGGGCAAGTTAGATTTCTATACCTAACTGATTATATTATGCCCTTCTTGAGCCAAATCTGATGAGAGTAAGGTTCAAACAATGCCCCCCTCCCTTCTTTCCCTCTGCTGTAATAGGATTTTGTGTCTTTTCCTGTAATGTAATTTACCCTTGTCTGCCTCCTCCTTTCTCAGTACATTTTCTAAGATCAGATTGATCCACTTATTTGGATCCATTTAACCCACTTGATTAGATTTTTTTTTATCATTACATCAAAGTCAACTAATATCCACCCTCTTTATGTATACTCCTTTAACAGGTGTAATAACAATACAGTTCTCAAGGGTTGCAAGTCTCATATTCCCTTGTAGGGGTTTAAACAGCCCCCCCTTATTAACAACATATTGTATCTTTCTGTCCCATTTACCTTTTTAAGTCCTTCTTGAGTCCTGTACTTGAAGATCAAATTTTTTGTTGAGCTCTGGTCTTTTTATCAGGAAAGTTTGGAAGTCTCCTATTTCATTGAATATCCACCTCCTCCCTTGAAAAATGATGCTCATTTTTGCTGGGTAATTGATCCTTGGCTGCATTCCAAGCTCCTTTGCCTTACGGAATATCATGTTCCATGCCCTGCGGTCTTTTAATGTAGAAGCTGCAAGGTCCTGTGTAATCCTGACTGTGGTTCCATGATATTTAAATTGTTTCTTTCTGGCTGCTTGCAGCACCTTCTCTTTCATCTGGTAATTTTGGAATTTTGCTATTATATTCCTTGGCGTTGTCAATTTGGGATCTCTTTCAGGTGGTGATCGGTGGATTCTTTCTATGGTTATTTTCCCTTCTGGTTCTAGGACTTCTGGGCAGTTTTCCTTTATGATTTCCTGAAAGATACTGTCCAGGCTCTTTTTTTCATCATGATTTTCAGGTAGTCCAATAATTTTTAAATTGTCTCTCCTGATCGATTTTCCAGGTGGTTGTTTTACTGATGAGGTATTTTACATTTTCATCTATTTTTTCATTTTTTTGTTTCTGTTTGACTGATTCTTGCTCTCTCATAGAGACATTAGTTTCCATTTGTCCAATTCTAGTTTTTAACAGATTGTTTTCTTCTGTTAGTTTTTGTACTTCCTTCTTCAATTGGCCAATTGTGTTTTTTAGGGACTTGTTTTCTTCAGTGTATTTTTTTTCCAATTGGCCAATTGTATTTTTGAAGGACTCTTCTACCTCTCTCATTTGACTATTAAAATCCTTCTTGAGCTCTTCTAAGAAGGCTTTTTGGGCTTCAGACCAGTTCATATTCCCTTTTGTTGTTGCAGATGTGGGTTTGTTGACAATGTTGTCCTCTTCAGAATTTCTGTCTTGATCTTCACTCTTCTCATAATATGAATCTATGGTACATTTCTTTTTACTCATGGTGTTTCTTTATTCCCTGGCCTTTAAAGAGATTGAGCTCTCCTGCTGGGGAACAGAGGGTACTGACCCAAGCTTCTTGTGTTGGGAGCCTAGGTCTTGGTCACTGGCTTTGTGTGCTGGGGCCTCTTATGCTGGCAATTGGAGGCTGTAGGTTTCTGGCAGCTTACCTCTGTTGGGCTGGAATCAGCAGGCTGGAACTTTCAGGCAATTCTAGGTTGCCTGCTTTTCCTTTCCTTTAGCTTTCTTCAGCTCCTTTTAGATGGGTGCTGCAGGGTGTTTATCTGCCTGGGGCCCCTGCAGTGTTGTCTCCCTCTTTCTGCTAATGCACTGGGAGATTCCTTTGTGGTGAGTGCCGAGGCACCTGGTGGTTTTCTGAGCTGGTTTCCACCGGTTCCCCCCCCCACTGAGGCACTCGGAGGTCCAGGTGTTGGTGTTTGCCTGCTCTACCACCTGGGCTTCAGGATTTCTTCACAATTGGAGGCTGCAGGGCTCTACAGCTCACCTGGTGTTGGGTTGGAATCAGCAAGGCGGGCTTTAGGAAGCCTTTAGGTTGTTTTCTTCACCTCCTTTCAGATGAATGCAGGGTACTTATCTGCCTGGGGCCCTTGTAGTTCTGCCTCCCTTATTTTTGCTGAGGCACTGGGAGACCCATTTGCTGGGCTGCTGCACTGCTGCTCTCCTGTCTTTCTTCTAGTTCAGTGTTCCAGGGTTTTTTTTCTGGGGTGATATTTTCTGGGTTTTCAGAGGTTGATAGGGGAGAGTGAGAGCGACTACCTTTTCACTCCGCCATCTTGGTCCCAGAAGCGGGACCTCCAAATGAGATCATTATTATAAAGTGCTTAGCATAGTGCCTGGCACAAAGGAAGCAATAAAACTTAGCTACTATTATTATTATCAAATCCATTCTTTAATATTAAATCAATTTTATTTATGTTTTTATACATTTAATATCTTAGTGATTCTGGATATTAAGTATTTTTAGGTTGACTGTTAGCAATTTAGTACTTCTTATTCACATAACAATGATAATTCTACTTACCTGAGAAATTTATTCTTCACAACTAAGAAGGGTGAGTGGGAAAAGGGAATTTGACTATTTTCCCCCTCATATAAAGTACACACTTCATACATATTCTTCACACCTTGCAGATAAACTTAAGCTTCACTTTATAAGATTCATAATATTCATTCTAAAACTATCATCTATTTTGATTTATGAATTTATTTTTCACTTGCTTCAAAATATTTAGTGATGATTTTATTATTCTATTTACTGTAACTAATTGACTTTTTAAAGCCTTTGGGAAATAATCCATCAGCAAATTAATCATGGTTAGTTGGAGGATATTTTTGGAGAACCATGCTATGAGGACAACTTGATAGTTAACTTAATAGTTAAAATAATAATCTGATTATTCTTGATATGCTCTTTACAAAAACAAACCTGTACAAGTATTTGAACAAATGCAAATTCATTATTGAAATCTAATGAATTAAATAAAATATGAGACACTTTTATTTGGACAAAAATACATTTTTACAACAGAGTGAAAATTTAGCAACTTTTTCAAAAATAGTAGATTAATTTATTGAAGTTAATTGTTATTACATTTGGAAGTACAGAAGAATCACTTTCCCTTCAATTCAGTTTCAATACATATTATGTTTGAAGAAAGAATTTTTTTTCAATTCAATTCATCACAATTCATTAAGCATCTGCTATGTGTGAGACCCTGTGTTAAGCATCAGGAATGTAAACTGAACTTGAGGAGCTGTTATTCTATAAATGGTAATGGGAGGTGGGATTCAATAGGTAGAAAAGCAATATATAAGGAAAGGCTAGCAGGCCAGTTTACTAGAAATGGAGGCAAAAACAAAGGAAAGGTACTAGCTTCAAGGGGGGTTATTAGGAAACCTCTAATACAGAAGATGGGATTCTAACTGGGACTTGAAGGAAGCCAGGAGGTAGAGATGAAGAGGAAAATTATGAATGAGGGATAACCAGTGGAAATTCCAAGAAGAGGGAGATGGAGTGTCTTGAGGAACAGCAAGGAGGCCCCTTGTCACTGGATTTCAGAATACATGGGAGTGAGTAAAAGTACAGAAAGATGAGAAAGATAGGAGGAAGTTAGTTATGAAGGGCTTTGTACAACAAACACAGGATTTCATTTATACTGGAGAATGTAAGGAGCCATTGCACTTTATTGAAAAGGGAGTGACATAGTTAGAACTAATGTTTGGGAAGATCAATTTGATAACTGAAGAAAATGGATTGAAGTGGAAAGACTTGAGGTTCAGAGTCCAATCAGAAGACTATTACAATAGTCTAGGTGTGAGATGATAAGGGCCTGTAGCAGGGTGGTAGCCGTGTCAGAAGAAAGAAGGTTGAGAGATGTTATGAAGGTAATATGAGAGATGTTATGAAGGTAAAATTATGAAGACATGGTAACAGAGTGGATATGCTATGTGAGAGTGAGGAGATAAAATGATACCTGGGTTGCAAGCTCAGGTGAGTGGGAAGATGGTGGTATCCTCCATAGTAATAGGGAATTTAGAGAGAGGAGAGTGTTTGGGGATGTGGGTGGTGAAAATATGAGTTCAGCTTTATATATGATAAGTTTATGATGTTCTTTGGAACATGCTTTAAATTTTCAATGCACAGTTGGAGACATAAGTCAAGAGGGCAGTTGGGATTGTAAGTAGATATGAAATAACTCCAAAGATATAAAATAATTGAATCCATGGAATATCCTAAGATCACCAAGCAAAATAGTATAGGGAGAGAATAGTAAAGGACCCAAGAAAAAGCCATGGGAGGCATTAATTGTTAGTAGGCATAATCTGGAAGATGATCCAGCAAAGGAGACTTAGACGTAGTGATCCAAGGTAGGTGGAGAACCAGGATAGAGTAGTATCACAAAAACCTAAAAGGAGAGAGGATCAAGGAGAGGATGATTAGCAGTGTCAAAGATTGCAGAAAGGTCAAAAGATCTCTTTGAGAAAGCCAATTACAGAGGGAAGGCGGCAGGATATTTTTCTAGGCTTTCAATAGTACTCAATATCACATCCCACCCCTCATCTCCTAAAGCCTTGGAGACAAAATCTACCAAAATGAATCCTGTAGCACTAGCATGACAACTCTTTGAACTTTCAGTGACAGGCTGGAGAACTGAGGAACAGAAAGAGCAGGACAGGACACATATGTGTGTATGGGGGGGAGGGTTTTGTGGGGGGGTAGGGGTGTGTGTGTGTGTGTGTGTGTGTGTGTGTGTGTGTGTGTGTGTGTGGCACAGTGGGTGTTTGGGTGAGTGGGGATGAGGGGAAGTCCTGGCACTCCACCAAGCCTGAGAGAAAGTAGTCAGCATCTAGTTGAAACAGTTCTGTCAACCCAAAAGTCACTTGGGGTAGAGACCTAAACTGGTGAAGTATGCATGGGGAGGAGGCTAAGATTCTTTGAGATTCAGCCCCAAACAGAAGGCAAAAATCAGAAGGGAAGGAGTTAGAAAGTCAAAAAGTGAACAATAGGGAAAAGTAAAGAGGGAAAAAAGACTGAAGTTAAAAAATGATCTCAGGAAGAAGAAAACTCAAAGACCTTGAATATGAGCATATAAGAAAAATATTAAATGGTTCAAGAAAGAAATGGAAATTACTTCAGCAAAGTTATGGCCTGTACAACAAAAGTAATATGAAGAATGGAAAAGTTGAAACTTACAATGTCAAATTACGTCAAAGAAACATGAGAGAATACAACAATTGGGAATGCAAATGCGTGGAAATAAAGGGCAATGTAGAAGAAGAGAAGAAAAACAATAACATTAAAAGAAAACATGCTCACTATGTAAGCAAAACATGTCTTAAGATGCATTGAAGCAATCTAGGTCTCCCAGAAGAATATGATAGGACAAAAAATCATTATAATACAGGAGAATTGGCCAGAGCTTCTGAACAACAACAACAAAACATGAAATATCAGTTGAAAGAATTAATAGATCACCTGCAGGAAATAAAAGGCTGAAAACTCCAAGATACAGAATGGCTAAATTTAATAATTCACCTAAGACACAAGTTCTGAAAGAAATCAGGAAAAAAGTCCTTCAAATTAAAAGGAAAAGAAAATTCAAATAATACAAGACTACTCTGGACCTACTAGAAAATGTCACTGTCTCTTCCATCTTCAAAAAAACCTTACTGAATCTGTCTACTCCCACTAGATATTAACAGCCTTCTCAAGAAGTTTAGCCACAAAGAGAAGGAGAGATATGAGATAATAGCTATCAGGGGTGGGCAGATTAAGTAAGGTTTTTTTGGAAGATGGAACAGACAGTGACACATTTTGGGGCACTAGAGAAACAGCCAGTATAGAGGGAGGGATTGAATGTAAGTGAGAGAATAATAGAGGGGACAATCTTCTGAAGAAAACAGGATAGAATAGGATCACTTGGGCATGTAGAGGCATTTGCCTTGGCAAAGAGAAGAACCACCTCTTGTTGTGAGACAAAGGTGAATGATAATGACAAAATCATGATCATGATGATGATAGTTAACAATTTTATATAGCACATATTATGTGCCAGGCACTGTGCTAAATACTTTATAATTGTCTCATTTGATCCTCATAATAATGCTAGGAAGTAGGTGCTATTATTATCCCCATTTTATAGATGACAAAACTGAGGCAGACAGAAATTAAGTCACTTGCTGAGGATCACACTGTTAGTGTCTAAGGCTAGATTTGAACTCAGGTTTTCTAGACTCCAGGCCAGTGATGTATCTACTGTGTCACCTACTTGCACCTCTATGAGATGGAGGCAGAAATATTTGAGTAATAGGAGATAAGAAGGAAGGAAGAAAAGAGAGCTCTTGGTGAATAGCTTTAATTTTTCCAGTGAAGTACGAGATAAGGTTCTCAGCCAAGAAGGTGGAGGAAAGTGGGCCATGGGGAGTTTGAAAAGGGGTGAGAAATATAAGAATTGATGTAAAGTGAAATGAGCAGAACCAGGAAAACAAGTGTATAGAGTAATAGCAATATTGTATGATGATCAAATGTGAATGACTTAGCTATTCTCAGCAATACAATGATCCAAGACAATTCCAATTGACTCATGATAAAAAAATGTTATCCATCTCCAGAGAAAACTGATGGAGTCTGAATGCGAATCAAAACATACCTTTTTACTTTAAAAAATTAATTTAACTAAATTTTTATTTTATTTTAAATTAACTAAATTAATTTAACTAAAATAATTTAACCAAAAAAATTAATTAGGCAAGGCACTGCCTTGTCACAGTGAGTGTCCTGTTGAGTTTAGTCAATCTAAATTTGCAGTGGACTTGATCAGCAAAATTCTTTTCTCAGGCTTCAATAAGCAGTCAGAATAGGGGCAAAAATAGTGGTGTGAATAATCCAATGTTGAGACTTGATAGGACAATATCAGCAATAGGATAGGAGAAGAGGATAGTGTAGAGATGAACTGGTTTATCAAAGGGTTAAGTAGGGGCTTAATTATTTCATGGATTGAAATATTTATTACTGGATGAAAGTGACTTGTAGAAAGTGATATTTTTTAAAAATATTATGATAGTAGTCTGCCAAATAGATTTTTTTTAAAGTAGAGTATCAAGGGAAAGGAAATGAGTTAGAAAACTGCTGCTATCATCTGAATGAAGTAATATACCTTGATCTGAACAAGGAGGAAGGATTAAATGAGATCTCTAATTTCATTGGCACAGGGAGGAAACTTTCTTTATTACTCAGATTAAACCACTGCTGTCATTGCACAGTCTTGGATAGTTCCCTGGGGGACTGAGAGGTTAAGTGACTTGCTAGAATACATAAGAAGAAAGACTTTAACCCAGATCCTCCTGGCTCCAAGGCTAGATCTCTGTCCACTATACCATTTGTTTCTTGACTTTTTTATGATCAAAATGAAAATCAAAAAGAAATATTTATTGAATAAATATTTTTGAAGGAAGAAAATTATGTCATGACAGACTAGATATTAGGAAAAAGGAAAGAAAAAGACCAGCATGGATTCTAAGATTATTATTCTTATTCACCAAAGGGAAAAGGGAAATAATGAAACTTCTATTTATCTAGTAATTTAATGTATATAAAATATTTTCCTTACATCAACTCCATGAAATAGCTAGTACATATATGATTAGCCCATTTTACAAATTAGGAATCTGAGGCTCCAGGTGGTTAATAATCAGAACTAAAATATAAATCCAGGTCTCCTGATTCAGGGTCCAACATATTTTCTGCTCTATTATTCTGTCTCCATTGATCTCTAGGCATTATATCGTTATATTCAATGTAGCCATCAATTCAAATCCACAAGCATTTATTACATGGTTACTATGTGTCAGGTATTGTGTTAGGTTCTAAAAATACAAATACAAGCAGAAAGATAGGCCTGGCTCTCAAAATGTTTATCTTCTTTTTTTCCCCCAATTATATTTTAAAAATTTTCACCTTTTTTTCAAAATTTTGAGTCCTAAATTATATCCTTCTCTCTCTCCCTGAGATGGTAAGTGATTTGATATAGGTTATGTGTGTGTGATAATGTAAAACATTTACACGTTAGTCCTTTTGTGCAAGAGGGCTAGAACCCAAAAAAAGGCTAAGAGAGGAAGAGAGGAAAAAGGGAAGGAAGGAAGGAAGGAAGAAAGAAAGGTGAAAAACAGCATGCTTCAGTCTCTATTCTGAATATATCAGTTCTTTCTCTGGAGGCAGATAGCATGCTTCATCATGAGTCCTTTGGGATTGTCTTGGAGCAGTGTACTTCTGAGAATAGCTAAGTCATTCATAATTCTTCATTATATGATATTGCTTTTACTCTGTACAATGTTGTCCTGGTTCTGCTTACTTCGCTTTATGATGCTTACCTTCTAATGGGAAAAGACACCACATAAAAGGGAACAGAAAAGACAGGGGGCAGGAGCATAGTAGAGAAAGTCTGAGAGTCAGGAGTAGAGCCTGGAGATGAAGGCAAGACTGGCTTGGGCTTTTGCCTTTAAAATGTTTGTTCTGGGAGGAACTAGTAAAACAAAAGAAGGTGCCCCAGGAACAGAGAGTACTTCTAGTGTGAGAAGACATAAAGAAGTACTTCCACGCAAAAACATGAGTCAGGCCCATCAGTTGCTGTTGCACTTCCAACTGTGGTGGGATAGGGAGACCTAGCCTCAAAAAAATAAAAAATAAAAAAAAATTTAAAAAAAAAGAATTATCTCTAGGCATGGATCCCCAGTAATCCCAACTTGTCCAATATATTTAGGATGGTGAAGGGCCTTGGGTCCTTTTCATATGAAAAGCAATTGAAAAAATCGGGAACCTCCATCCAGGAGAAGAGATAGAGACTAGACCTATAATTTCATTGGTATAAGGAACTTCTGGCTGAGAAAACTACCAATTCAGGTGAGCATGTTTGCTGCAACTTATAATCTTAGAGAGTTGCCTGAAAGTTAAGTGATTTGCCCTAGGTCACACAACTAGTATATGTCAGAGGTAGGACTTGAACCCAGGTATTCCTGGATTAGAGGCCAACTCTTTGCCTACTACACTAGGGCACCAAATAAATTATAAAATTATGTAGCAATGAAGAGTGACACAGGTTGATGCTCTCTAAACATATAATCATAGTTGCCAGTGGTTTGATCACTTTTTATCATGAGGCAACAAAAACCAAGGATGCTTATAAAACAGAATTATTCTGATGGTATATTTTAAAATTCAAGTCAAGATCATTAATATGTCAGCACCAACATTTGAACAAAGGTCTATTGCTTCTGAGCCCTGCTTCTTCCACTTTAGCATGCTCTGAGAAGATGGGAAAAATAGGACAATGACCCCCACCCACCGACTGAAAGCTCAATAAACATAAATTAGTTGCAGAGTTGCAGGTGAACAGCTTACTACAAAGTCAATTTTAATTTTATGAGATGAAATTGGTTATTTCCATACCCTACCTCCTAAAGTGCCTTGCTTCCCAGTCTGACTCAAGGAGTTAGTCCAACCCTGATAAACACCTGCTCTTTGGGGAATCCAAACTTTATGTTCATTGAAATGCCTCACTTCTAAAAGCTAGCACTGCTTGCCTTTGAAAGTATTATTTTCCACCACTACTCTTCCCTCCCCAGGCATCTCGCCTTCCCTCACCCCTGCAAAGCAGGAAATGAACAACTGTGATGTGTGATTCAAAGACTTTTGGAGTTTTGTGATATTTCTTGGAGAGAATTTTGTGATGAGACATCAAAAATCAGAATTTATTAAAAAGTCCATTTCCTAAGTTGCCCTAAGCAACTTACGGACAATGATTGTGCCTAGTGATTTCTTTACCATGGATGTCAGTGTTAACTGATGAAAGGGACCAATGAAGTCCCTCGTGTACATTTGAGTCAAAAATTCTGGTTCTCCATTAGTGCTATCTGACACATAGGACTTTTATTGTTCTCTCTAAAGTTATCATCAAACTTGAGATTCTAACACACTGTGTTTAATTTTTTTTCCCATTTCAAAATAAAGACTGAGAAGGAGGTCACTAACTACCACCCACAATGGAGCACTGAAAGTAGTTCCCCATGTACCAAAGCAAGCCAGCAGGAGAGGAACAAGATCCTTGGCTCACCATGTATCCTGGGATACTTAAGACAAGCAGAAAGAAATGCAGACACCAGTGGAGCATGTTTCCACATATTGACCATATACAAACTTATCTGCTCAAGAACAAAGATACACTCCATTCTAAGAGTCTACTTATGCCAGCTTCTTCGTTCAAGTACAATTTGTCCTAGAGAAAATATTATCCCTGTAATTCTACCAGAGTCACTGAATTTTTAAGCTCACTCCATGCCCAAAGAGCAGGTTGCAAAACCTGGACCACCTGCCTTTTCAGAATATTTTTGTATTCCTTTCCTATGTCAGGGTAAATAACTTCTCAATTTGCACCATTGTTTTCTTGTTCCCCACCTCAGATGTGTACAGACCAGCACTGCCTAGTCGGCCCCATAAGATGTCAATTTAACCTCCACTGACATGAAAGTGTAGCTGATTTGTTGAAACAGAATGTATATTTCACATACTATGTCCAAGTAAGCCACAACAATCCCCACAAGAGAGCTGCATAACTTCAAGCATTAATAATTGTGTCCTCTGAGGAAAGGAATTTACTTTTTGAACTTGAATTATTTATGTTCTCAGTTGCTACCCCCACATTTTGGCATTTTGTTGGAAAAGTTATTTGTTGATACTACACTGTCCAAAATGTAGAGTTCAGCAGTTTCTGGAGTCATGTCTAATAGTCATCATTCAAAGATGAAATCAAATGGTATTTTAACTCCTTACAAAACAAAATGAACTTTTTACCAAGGCATATTTCATCTGATATAAATGTGTTTATATAACAGTAATCCTTATGAAAACCACATTGAGTCTATTGTCAAGAACTGTACATGTTTGGATCTCTCTTTTTCTCCTCTTGCCTTATTTTTGTGATTAGTATTATTCTCTCCCTCTCTCTTTCTTTTAGTTGCATAGTTTATAACTGATGTTCTCTGTTTGCTGTGCACTTTTAAGTTAGCAAAGCAAACAGAAAGTTCCAGGAACAGCTACTTTCATCATTGTTCACCTCAGGCCAAGCCCAGGGAACATTCTACTCAAAAAAAAAAAAAAGTCAGCCACTCCTTCCCCTGGGAAACAAAAAAGGAAGGGTATGAAAAGTGCGGGAACTTTATTCTGCTGAAATAACAAATACCAGTGAATCAGTGGTATGAAGCTAGTTTTCTCTTACCTCTCCCCCATTCTTCCCTATAAAATGAGGAAGTCATAATGGCTTCACTAGTCCAAATCCACAGGAACAAAGGTAGATGTTATGCCCATACAAAACACACCCAAAAACAATAATGGGGAGGCAAACAACTAGTGGGGAGTAGGAGGACTGTGGTGGCAAAGTGTGGGAAAGAAATTAATTAATGGCATATCTGGGCCCTAGATATATTTTGGATAGCTCCAGTAAGCCGTAATATCTACAGAAAAGTGACTGAAAGGGTTAAGGCAAATGATATATCTTATATAAAAAGAAATGATTATTGATTATTGTCTCCTTGTAGAATATGGTTTTGAAGCTAGAAGTGATCTTAGATGCTATCACATCCAACCCCCTTGCTTTACAGATGAAAGAACTGAAGGCCATAGATTTTAAGTTATTTTTCCAGATTCACTCAGGGAATAAGTCAGAACTTTAACTAAGATTCTTTTCACTCCACATCCAGTAATGTTGAATTTTAACATATCCTGAGTACAGATATGTGTCAGAATCAGAATAAAGTATGATCAGTGGCATATTATATGTGTATGTGTGTGAGTTTGTGTGTGTGTGTGTGTGTGTGTGTGTGTGAAAGGAAGAGAAACAGAGACACAAAGACAGAGATGGATAGAAACAGAGACAGAGAAGAGAGAGATAGCACGCAAGCACCTGGGAAAAGAAGGATAGATCTCAATGGGACTTTAAAGATCAGACTAGGTTTGTCATTTTATATATGAGAAAGATGCTGCCCAGAGAGTTTGAAGTTTTGTACTTGTACAGGTTCACACAACTAGGAAGGGGTAGATCTAGGCTTTGCATCTGAAAAAAGAAAAAAGCAGAGGGTAGTCTGTGGCATGAGAAGCCAAGGGAGATGTCAACTGCGATCACCAAAGATGCTACCTATATACAAAACCCACCCAATGGACATAACATATAAGAAGACTATCAGCAAGATCTCAGTGAGAAACTCTTTTAATGAATTTTCTGTGTGGGCTTTATATGTTTGTGTTTTACTTTAGGCCCTGCCCTATTTTCAGAGCCCAGTTTCCAAATCATCTAAGTGCATCTCCGAGAGCCAACAGAGTGTGTTATGCCAAGATTATATACACACCTGTAGAATACAAGTAGAATCCATTCATAAATTACTAATGACATGAAAGCTTGCTCCTGATGAACAGATTCTCCTCCTGCTATTCTACGATGAAAATAATTTATCACCAATTCGTGTTTTCCAATGGAGGTTTTAGCTTCAAAGTTCTTCAAATTAGTATCTTTTTTATGTTAGTTAAACAAGTCTTAAAACATGTTTGTTTACTTTCTGAGACCACACTGTAGATTGGGTGCCCTAAGCACCCTGGGGTATACAAAGTTAATTAGTAAGTTAACAGGCAATTAAAATAAATTAGGAATGACTTCTCTTCAAAGTGGTTTAGCAATATAAATGGCTCTTTTCCCATTCGTCTGACCTGGTCAGATCTGTAATATAGTTTTTCCTTTCAGCATATTGATGTCATTATCTACATTTATATACATATAAGTGTATATGCACATATATATGGTTTATACTTATGCATGTGAATGCATGTGTGTATATGTGTGTATATACACATATATACATACATATAGATCCATGCATATACACACACATATATAAAAAGGCAACATTTAAAACTCCACTAACTATTGATTCAAAAGTATAGATGACAAAACAAACTTCCCACCTTTTAACTGAGAGGTGGGAGATAATGGTTGTCAAGCATGAGGTCATTTCTAGGTTGGTTTTACAATTATTCTTCTTCCTTTTCCTTTCCCATTTCTTGTTCTTCTCAATGTACTCAACAGTCATGAATTCAAAAGTTAAATGATGGTTATGTCATACCTCTTCTCAGAGAGATGATACATTAGAGCTATAGAATCAAATAAAATAGCTGTGTTGTTAAAAAAAATTCACAAAACTTAAAAATGAAAATATTTTATCAGCTATAGGATGAAGAAAACAAACCTTTTGTTCACGCTAAAGCTAGGACTATAATTCACAATTACCACACCTTTTTTAAAATTAATTTTTGTTTTTAATGCAAAAAAATTGTATTGCTTTTCTCTAACAAAGTGTAATGCTATTAAACTTGAAAGAAGAAAACAAAAGTGTGCACGGCCAGCATCTATGTAATGGGAAAGTCTGACTACAGATCTCACTAAGAGTTTGTATCCCTCCCATTACCCAAAAAAGAGTGGTTACCACTGATTTATGGGAATATAAATTCCATTTTAATCACTGATTTAGAAAATTATTAGGTTTCTGAAACATATATGTATATATATGTGTGTATGTGTACACATAAATTATACATGCATGTATGTATACAAAAATCAGAAAAGTACTTCATATTTTTTCTATTTCACAGAAATCCATTTGAATCTTCAACAATAACATTCTTTCAAGATCTGCCACTTTGAAAAAATATTCAAGTGAATAAAGCTATCCATTTAGTGTGTGGGAGAAGGTGTGGTGGAAAAATATACATATTAAAAAGATTCAGCTAGATTTCAATCAAAAGTTGGGAAGCTGTAAACTTAACTGAAGGAGAATTAGCAGAACTCAAGAATGCAGTTTCTGTAAAGGAACCCACTGACTGAAAGACCACATTGATTATTCTGAAATTTGCTCTTAAAAGTTCAGTTCAGTGTCTCATCTCTGTAACTTGCATATTTGTACCTAGAATAAGACTGGTGATAATCTGAATATATTTGTGTGATATCTAAATACCAAGAAAAAACAAATTGCAAACCAAAGGGGAAGGAAGGAAAGGAAGGGAGGGAGGAATGGAGGGAAAGATGGGGAAGGGAAGAAAGGAGGAAAGGGAGGGAAAGATGAAGAAAAAGAGGAGAGGATTGATTCAATTCAATTCATTTAACATTTAGTAAGCCTCTACTACAAGTCAGATATCATATTGGCTTCTGGGATATAAAGACAAAAACAAAAACAGTCCTTGCCATCAAGAGGCTTACACCCTATTGGGGGAAGACATATGCACACAAAATTAAGTACCAAACACATACATGCATGCATACATACACATACGAAGTAAATACACAAATATATAAAATAATTAGGGAGGACCACTAACACCAAGGGAAGTCAGGCACCTCCTTTAGAAAGTGGTAACTAATCTGAGCATAAGAGGTAGGGTAGAAAAGACAAAGCTTTTCATGCCTTCTCTCTCTCTCAAGAGAGAGCTTTTTGTCACAGAGACTGAAGATGGAGTTTTGAATTTAGGGGATAGCAAATAAGTTGGTTTGGCTAGAACAGAAAGAATGTGAGGGGAATAATATAAGGTAGTCTGGATGGGTAGGTTAGAGTCAGATTGTGAAAGGAAAGGAAAGGCCAAACAGGGGGTTGCATTTCACCCTAGAAGCAATAGGAGATCATTAAAGTTTATTAAGCAGGGAAACTTCATGGTCAGAACTGTGCTTTTATGAATATTAATTTGGCAGATACACAGAGGATGGATTAGACAAGAGAGAGACAGGAGTCAGGAAAACTAATTAGAACACTATTGTGGTAGTCCAGATAACTTGAACTGGGGCGGGGGATGGAGGGAGAGGAGTCTTTAGAGAAAGGAAACTTATCTGGGAGGTGTTGTAGAAGTAGATAAAATTGATAAAACCTGGCAATTGATTGGATATATGAAGAGTGAAGAGTCAAGGATGAGTTTCAAACTGAGTAACTAGAAGGATGGTGGTACCCTCAACAGTGTTAGAGAAAATAGAAAAATAAGTTTATTTAGAGTTTTTAACCTGAGGTATACAAACTTGTTTTTAAAAAATATGTTGATAACTGTATTTCAATAAAATTACTATTCCTTGTTTTCCTATATATTTTATCATAGGCATATAAAATATCATTCTGAGAAGAGATCCATATGCTTCAGTAGACTGCCCAAGGGATCTATGACCCAAAAAGTTTAATAATGAGAATGACAATAACAACAATACCTAGCATTCATATGACATTTCAAACTTTGTAAAGAACTTCACAAAAGTAGGTAATATTATTTCCCCAAATTTTAGAATAAGGAAATTAAACTAAACATAGTTTAAGCTACTACTT